>NC_088300.1:17897842-18197842 GCF_032854445.1 Liolophura sinensis | reverse complement strand
TGTTAAAAAAACCTGTAATATAGGAAAATGCTGATCCTGCCATGCCGTTAAGAAATAATGGGACATATGAGAATTGCAATGGGACAGAAAAAACTAACAATCCCCTTAAAAAGCGTATAATGAGTACAGAAACAGAAATATCGGTACCATTAATTTATGAACACGTGAGCTGATAAAGTTTTATCTCCGCGCCACGAGCAAAGTTGATCAATCACATTTTTTTTTACAGAAATTTGAGTCTTTGAGCTCAAGCTTTTGTACACGGTTTGCTTTTGTAAAATCAATAGCGTGCTCAATAGAATCAATTTTTTTTTCAAATTTAAGCCAAAAAAGAGAAAAAAAAATTTGGAACCAATGGATTGTTGACAATACATGTTGCCCGAACACCTTGGCCGGTAGGCCTACGTGCGGGCTGTACAATAACCGTACAGTAGGCCTAGTATACGACAACTTTAAAAAGCCAAACATTGGTCTGCTTGATATTAGAAGAGCCGATCGAGCAGCTGAACTGCATGTTATAGGTTTCTTTTCTTTTCTTTTTTTCCTTTTATATTTGCTTGAGGGCTTTCACACGAATATACGGGTGTGTAACTATAGCTCTATTTATACCTTTCTTACATGGCCGATGTGGATACCATAAGGGCTTAATGTTATATCTGTATATATCCTGTATGCATGTTATGGTCTTATTTCATAATGTCGTTATAACTGCCTTTGTTTGACGATGCGGGACGCGTGTGTCATATATTAAGTGGTCTTTTGTTCCATTCTGATTGATGATGTGGCAGGGATAAGGCCATCTGGCTTGTTCTGGTGAACGGGCTCATTGTGCTGGGTCAGGGGTTTGTTTACAGCCAGCTACCGGAAAACCGGATGTTTTCGGACACCAGCCAGTTTATAAGTAATAGCAGTAGTCTTCTGGTTTCCGAACAGAACTATAGTGATGTCACAAAGTTCGTGCGCCTTGCGGAAGTAACGTGGGAAAAACGTAGTCCCGTTTGGGAATCTTGCAGAAGACAGTGTTGCTAGAATCTTGTGCTTGTGTCAAGTCGTAGTGAGAGCGAGAGACAAGGGAAGATAATTTGCTAAGCATCTACGTGTTTGCGGTTGGCTGAAGTAGAAACAGTTTTGTGTAAAACTTGTGTGTTATCGACATTGCAGAAGCTGAACAAGGGAGTGAAGTTCTCAGCTACGAGTCGGGACAGAGACGAGGCGGTAATGGCGGCACCTGAGTGCCACAGTCCAAACATGAATCAGAAACCAGCCTTGTCACAGTCGATCGAGGGACGATCACCTCCCGGCGGCAACCATGTCCACTTTCCGGAAAGAGAGGCCAACAAAATCCAAAAGAGACGGTATCTTACGGCCAAATACGGCATGCACCAAATGGCGTTGATACGAAAACGTTTAGCTATCGAAGATTGGGTGTACGACGAGTTGAGACGACTTTACGATTGCGTGGTGAGTGTTGTTGAACTGCTAAACTGCTTCTTTGAAAGGTAGCACTACCAGTTTATAAATTGAAAATGTTAAATATTATGTAAAGTACCTGACTTTTAATTGATTTCAGTTCTTCCTTTGAATACGCTAAGTATGTTGTAAAAAGTGTAACTTACACACTCACACACATGCCCGGTTTTGACAGTTAGGGTCATTGTCTCACAGATCGCACACCGGGGTGGTAACAACAACAACGGGTGCAATTTCCATACTATCACATATTTGTGACATGTATACGCAGTAGTTATAATAAAGAAACTTCAGTAGAATTAAATTTCCACGTGATAACAGACTATAACGAACAGGTAAACCGACGAAGTCTTACCTTATTCAAATTATTTTCGGAGATAAGATAAGGTTAATGATACTAGCTAATCATCTCGTCATTTTTAAACTACAGAAAATGTCAAGTGTTCGTCAGAATTTTATAAGTGATTTAGTTTGTACAAGTTTCAGAACTAAGTATACCTTGACACTATTTATGTAATACCTTTCAGCTAGGTAAACACTCTTAAACCTGTTCAAAATTATAGTTTATTTCTGTCAAAACACATTGCTAGTATCATTCAGAATAGAATTATCTTGTGTAACGTACTGCATCAACAACGTCGATCAGATTGGATCTGATCTTTTTGTACGATTTAATCTGAAATGTAGTTAGATCCGGCATAGAGGTGCTCGCGTTCTGTAAGAAGCAAAAGACTTTTTTTTTTCAATGGGGCCAAATACACTAGGTACGAGAGCATCATTTTCGTATCTTTGACTTTCCAACCATGACAGGAGGCCAATGCACAGTGATAGAGGGGATTTGACAAAGTTTTAAAAAAATTTATGGTTACAGAATGTGAATCTAAAGTGAAATGGACTGTTAGATGATAAGTGCACTATTCTACATATGCAGTCTATTGGATTTAATTTTGACCAGATTTTTGTCGCAAATGTACATCCTCCTAAGTAACACATTGCATAAGGACACGTATTTTGTATGAGGATAGGCGTAATAGAATTTTGTAATACATTGTAATAGAATGACATGAAATACTGTAAATGACCTGACATTTCGCCCACAAAAGTGCATTTTTAGAGGCAAATAAGTGCCAAAAAATATTATTTTTTGGTGCTGAAACTTACAATTTTTCAGTAGAATATCATCCCGTCCTCCAAGCATACCTCAAAACACCTTTTTTGAAGATCAATAAAACTTTCAGAATTGGGAAAAATTGGGCCAGTTTATCATGGAGGAAATGTATGGTCACTTGGGGTACTTGTGAGCATTTATCCAAATCTGAACAAAAAGAAAATGTTTTTGTATACATCTGTAATATAGTGTTGACAGAAGTTGTTGTGTGTAAATGTCCTTCATAGGTTAATAGAGCTTTGTGACACATTGTATGAGGGGAAAAAAAATAATAGCAATAAGACAATCTGATCCATCCTATTCCATTTTCAACATGGCTGTGTGTACATGTTACAGTATTTTTTGGTGTTTGCAGAAGTTGCCTATATGTCTTATTTAACATGTAAGTGACTAAAAATTTTGCCCCAAAATTGCATTTTTAGAGGCAAATAAATATCATAGTATATTACTTTATGGGCAGAAACTTACATTTTGTAGTTGTATATCCTCATATCATGTAAAGAAACCTCAAAACAGCTTTGTAAGATCAATAAGCTCTCAGAAGGAGGCAAAATGTGCATCTTTGTCTTGGGCATAATTTTAGGACATTTACCTTATTTATAAAGCATCATTTAAACAGGGGGAAATGGTGCTTCACGTTACTGTTGATTTGGTGAAAACTTTGGCAGTAAGATCTGAAATGAGACTTCTGGATGGACTCAAACTTCTGCCCTAGAGTGCTGTTTTACAAATCAAGTGACTGGGTATAAATGGCAGGACGAATTGGGAATATTAGTGTCTATTACGGAGATACTTCGTGTCATTTTCAGGTGTCATTAATGAAAATTGCC
This sequence comes from Liolophura sinensis, assembly GCF_032854445.1. Lineage (NCBI taxonomy): Eukaryota > Metazoa > Mollusca > Polyplacophora > Chitonida > Chitonidae > Liolophura > Liolophura sinensis. Next base: position 18,194,374 of record NC_088300.1, on the reverse strand, counting down.
AGAATGATGAGCTCCAGATGTTACATGTAATAGGCAATTAGGTCCTGTCACCAAGTTTTTTTACCTTGTTGAAGGTCCTTTGTTAGTGTTAATTAGTGATGTTTGTTGTGTGATTACGCACTTTTGTGTGCAGAGCTTCACTGAATTAGGATCTATTGTAAAGCTACAGTATTAGCAGATTAGATGAAAGCCGCAAGTATGCCGCTAAAAATATAGGATTAGGTCCGAATAACTCTAGTCCTTCATGTACATGTACGTGGTTTGTGCCTGTGTATGTATGGAATGTGATTTATATTACTGTGGAAGTTCTGAATTCACAGCCATGCCAGTTATATAATTGGATATTGGAGTGTCCAGATCTTTATGCATAGTTCATAAGTGGTAAACAATACAGCTCCCACCTAGATGTGTGACCAAAGTTCACATCAAGTTGGTATTTCATGAGTCTGTACATATTTGCAAATGTATGCATGGAAAAACAAATCTTCAGCTCAGAAGCTTTTTTTTTGTATTTATTTAAAATGGATGATATTACATTGATTTGGCTTTAATTAACATCTGCTATGCCCAGTCCTAGGTTACATATGTCATAGGCTACCAGACACCCTCATAATGCCCTCCATTTATAAAGAGTTGAAATTATGTGATTAGTGTCTGTATGTGGTTTGCTATCTTGTACAAGTTTATGGACTTGAATGATATCCCCAAAGTGTATGCTAATGTACTGAGTTGCAGTGTTCAGCAGCATTGATCAGCATCATGCATGTACATGTATGGTAATGTGTCAAATTGGCCTCAGGTTAGTGGTCTTTCAGAACCAGTGACCAATTCCACAAAGACATCTCAAAATTTAAAATCTTCTCACAATGCTTGGTTTTTGGTTATGGAAGTTGAAATTTTGACACATTTGTCTTAATATAACATTGAGGAGGTGGTAAAAAAATGTTAATTCACATGACTAGAAAATAAGCTCTAAAATCATATTTCAAATTTTGCCTGAAGTCAAAACTGTCTGTGTTGAATCGGCCTCTGGATGGTTTTGCAAGACAAGTCATTGTTCAGGTGTCACTGTGTCATAGGTCATTTCTATTTTTAAATTCTATACCTTTGTGCATTTTTAGAAATGCCTCTATCCTGGAAGACCGCTCCTCAGCATTGTATATGAATACTTCAGCCACTCCACTTGTTCCCTCATTCCTTCATACCTGTGAAAACTGTCCGTGAACATGTATGCTGTAACCAGTCCCAACAGATGTGTATAGTTTTGTGCTTTGTTATCAGTAGCATGCCATTCATTTCCCCATTCCCAATTTTGCTGTTCAGTGATCTTATCATGCAGAGGACAAGACATGCTTTATCATAGAAACCATTTTTTGTTTAGCCATGCCTTTGTCCCCAAGTTAGACTTCATTATCCGCAGGAAACTGTAAAGTGTGTATATACTTTCTTCCCTATATACAACATGCAGGCTGCTGCTCATCTCACATGTATTTTCACTTGGATATAGTGTTTCTGCAGGTTACCATATTTCCCGCTGTGTTAAGCCTGCAAGATAATTTCTTTATGAAATTCATTTTCAGTCATAAGCTGCTATCACTGATTTTTCTCACACATACATAAAGATCTAAAGAAAGCCTGTAAATAGACTGTTACTGCTTAGATCTTCTCACTAATATTATCAGTATTGCATAGCTATAACCAACATTTATAATTCATAGGGCAGAAACTAAGGTCTGTCACAAGCTTTTTTTAATTTTTTTTTTTTCCAGAAGATCTTGATCTTGGATGTATGCTGTGACCGGTACATCACTTTAGTGTTCACTATATATTCAGATTTATATATGTTATATTTGCCTATAGAATCATAAATCCTGTATTACGAAATGAATTTGCCAACCCAGAATTTTTGTAGGATCTGTATAGCCTTTTTCTGTGTGACTTGTTCATTGACCGTGAAATTCTATCCACCTTTATGTATAGACTTTATAGTCCACTGGCTGTTCACAAAGAAAACTGTGAAAGAAAAAGTACTGTCGTCGTATTAAATCAGGCTGTGTAATAATTTCTTCTTCACAAATATGGCTTGGATCTGTCTGCTGGAGATTAGTCCCCTTATTCAAGTCCGCGTGAAGAGTGGTCAGGTGAATGACTTACAGATGTTCAGTGTTTTTTTTAAATTTTTTTAAAAACTGCTCAGGTTAGTTTGAAATTCTGTCTGTTATCAGAAAATGCACAAATGACATCAGCTCTACAAAAAGTGTCCTGAAGTAAGATCGTACAGAACATGTATTTAATTATTTATCTATTTGATTGATGTCTATACTCGAGTATTGAATATGTAATAGTATATGTACAAACAGGTCTTGGTTCTTTCAGAGACTACATCAGGAACTTCTAGAACTCTAAATAACTGAACAAGTGGAACTGTAGTTCAAGACCCAAGTATTAAGAATGCCTCCAAAGTCTTGTAGTTTAATGTTTCTGTGTTAATATTTGTGTTTCAGAACGATTCGGAGGATCACAACTGTCAGTTTGATCTGGAGGAAGTGCTAAATTTGGAGGATGATTCTCAAATCCGAGAATATGTTGCAGTAAGTCACTCCATCATTCATTTGTTCACTCGGCATGTGCTCATTACGCTATTCATAACATGCTGTTCTACCTTCTCTCTTCATGAGTGAATCATTAGCACCTAAAGGCATCTGTTATTAGAATGTTTATTAACGGTATATGTATGCCAATAAAATGTGTCTGTCATGTCAGTCTGTACAGTGAGCAATGTAGCCTGAAGGCAGAACTGAACAGTTACTTTGTTCTGTTGTACCTTTCTAATTACTTCATGTTGCATAAGAATGAAACTTTAGTGTGGTCTACAAATAATGCTTCACTAAAGGTTGGGCTTTTTCTTATAGACATTTCTCGTCACACAATACTGAATTTTTTCCCTTTTAGTATTTCGCTCTTTTTTTTTTATAAAAGGAATTGACGAATTAAAATTGTTATACTGTGTAAAGTGTAAGGCATCCTCGTGAATGAAGTCAAATTCAGAATGTTTGTCACTGTTGTTAGAGGGTTTTTTTTTATTTTGCGCTTTTATGTCTGGATGCCCACAAGGAAGTACATACATTGTACATTTATGTGCAATTATTGTTCATTATAACCATTTTTACATTTAATTTATGAATAGTTGATATTGTTATGGTAATCAGGAATGTAACAGTATATTTAAGTGGGTTAACTGATTGTACATATAACAGAGCTTATGTTTATGGGCTAAATTTTTAAAGTTAAAATCTAAAGGTTTCTCACCTGTATTCTGTGTATAAATTGTCACAGTACATGAAGTTCATTTATAGTAAAGAGGTTTACAAATGAATGGTACTGCTTGCTAGGGAAATAAACTTTTTTGTGAGTCATGGATGCATGAAAGCAAAGATCAGTGAAATATGTTGTGATTTTATCCACATTGATGCATTAACTGAATAAAGCGTACATTACAAGAAAAAATTCTTTGCCAAATTTCAAATGACGTTACACTTAAATCTACTGTAAATCTTCAACCTTTTCAACCTCTAAAGCACATTTTCACTGGAATTTATGTACAGAATCATTAAGAAAATGATGCTAAAAATTATTTGTTTGTGTCATTAAAGATGCAAACTTCATAATACTGCACAAATTATTTCTTCATTTTCTCAGAATATTTAAAAATACTCATCTCAGAAGCTGTTGAAAGGGTTGAAGAATTAGGTAGTTAAAACTAACAGTGTTGAAAGTACCTGTAAGAAAAGAAATACAGCCAGTGGCCATGCTAGATTCACACATTGAAATATGTTACTGTGTGTGGGATGTGCAGACCCTGGTTTGGAAGGATACCTGTGGAGAAGGGAGCGATGTTAGTGTACATGGTCAAGTAGGGTGATAGTTTGTGTGTGTGGTAGGGGGTGGGGAGGGGGGGGCCCCATGTAATATTTTGGTCATGTTCACTCCCACATCCCCCGAGTGTTACCTGACAGGTCACTAGGCTGAGTCTTCAGGTCACCAAGCTGACATTTGCTCAAGCATCCTTGTCAGTTTTGTTTGCTAAACTGGAGGTATCCATGAGTCATTCTCGGTGGTTAACCCCCACCCATATAACAGTGGAACAACAGTGGTGCATTATCTGACCACTTTGTTAACTACTGCGGCTTCTGCATGCTGATAGGCTACCTGTATGGATCGAACAAGATTAGAGGCCAGATGGTCAACAATACACAGAATGGTGAAGAAGGAATTAAATGTCAGTTAGCCGTGTGAACATTATTCATGTCTGATTCAAGGGTAATTAATGTTTAGTACTTATAATTAGCTGATGTTTGAGAGGTTATTGTGTTAATGATGAGTATTTGGATACATGTAGAGAAAGAAAATTGATGGTTCGTTTGAATCCATCTCTACCAGTGTTATTAACATTACTATAATTCTTCAACTTTTAACATGTTTACAAGTTCTTTATTTAAGCATATTCTGAAAGCATTATTTTGTGTAGGTTAATAAAGTAATATTTTTTGTGAAGCTCTGAAAATGGCCAATCCAACCAAAGCTGTTTTGTCCTCAAAATAAAAATTAAAATGTGCATAAATTGCACTGAGAAAAGCATTTAAGCAAAAAGGTTGAGGAATTAGTGTGGTAGAGCATAGCCGTCCTACTTGCGTTTGTAGTTTGTGATTCTCAGTTGTCATTAGCTGCTGATCAAATGGGTTAAAATGGCGACATACACATGACAGAGCAGCAGGTGACACCCACATTGGGTATATAAATTCCGCCAGGGGTGTAAATAATTTATGCCCTGCGTACATGACTGACTGTGCAGGACTGAGCATGGGGAGTTGGACTGATGTCATTTTCCTCTGTGGCACTGAATTCCATGGCACGTCGGTCATTGTGACATCATGCCTCTATATCTTTGCTGTCTGCAATGGACACGGCTGCCCTCGGTGGTGTGATGGGTTTAAATCCCCATGTACCCTTCACAACACCAAGATAACTTGCCTAGTTTGGCCTTAAAGTACCAAAACCCAGGAACCTCTCACCAGTTCATTCTCTGTGAGTTCATGTCCAGCTCATGCTGGCTTCCTCTCCAGGCGTATGTGGGAGGGTCTAGCCGCAACATGCAGATGGTTGTGAATTTCTTCCGGGCTCTTCATGGTTGCGTCTTACCATAATGCTCTCTTGAGTACGGCGTAAAACACCAATTGAATAAGTGAATAAATTAAAGTTTCCAACAGAGCATTTATCATAGTTCTGTTATGTAGGAAGACACACCAATCCTACCTGCAATGTGTACACCAAGAGTCTGTTTATGCTAATGCATTTTGTTAGTTTTAACTGTGCATGTCAAATGCAGCTTGTTCCCAAATTTCTACTGTTACTATTACAAAAATATGAGCAGAAAAAAGGCTTCAGAATATGCTTCAATAAACATCTTGCAGGCATGCAAAAAGGTTGAAGAATTACAGTACTTTTATGTAGGTTTTAGTGAGAAGTTGTATTTATCATGTTTGTGCTGTTGTGGTTACAGGCTACACTTGCAGATGCCAAACAGCCAAAAGAGGAAATTGAGGTGAGTTTTAAGACAGCAACCTTCTGGCTATACAGGTATATGTGAACCTACCAGGCAAAGCAGGAATGTACAGAACTGTATCTGTGGAGGTACAGTATTTGTGAGCTGGAGAATATTGATTAAACATGCTGTGTGTGAAATAAAGCAGTTCCAAATCCTGCCTAATGAAACATTCATGGCAGAGTCTGTCTGTTTTAGTTGTGGGGAAAGGGTTGAGGGATCAGAAGTCAGCCCTGATAACAGGTCCTATCCATTATACAGTATATAGGTGCGTAATGAGATTAATGGCTCTCTCTGACATAAGCTGATGAATATGAGCAATACATATGAAGCGTTTGGTTGTGCTATGTGTTGTACTATGCACTTTATGCTTTCTTCAGTTTATGCCAGAAGCAGTGGTAAAATACAGTTGCACTGTAGCATTGAATATAGTTCTGTAAGAGTAACAAAAGACAAGGATTCATTTCATAATGTAGTTGGATTGTAGGTGTTGCTTGATGATCAGTTCCAACTGAACTACTGTATCTGACCGGACAGTTAACTCCCAAAAAGTATGAGGTTAGATGCAAAAAAAGTGTCATAAAATATTACTTTTGGTGGAGGAACTTACATCTTTTCAGAAGGATATCATCCTGCCATAGAAACAAACCTCAAAATACCTCTTTTATGGTCAATGGAACTCTCAGAATCTGATAAAATGAACTTAGTCACTTGAGAAATTTTAGGCGACATACAGTATGGTACATTTATTTTAATAAGTCTTCACGGGATATTTGTGACCAGTTATGAAGTTAGGAAGTCAGCATGTATTTGTGGGATGTAATTTGAAATATTGTTATTGTTACTTCTGTTTCAGAAATTTACAGAGGAGGTTCTGATTAAAGCTCGGACTCTCTAGCTGTCCCACCTAAACCTCACACCAAAGACTGCTATGTCTATAGAATCACTGTAAATACTGTACCAAATGTATGTAGTATGTGTCAAGAGGCACAGAGCTAGTCCCGGCTGGCCTTCCCAGCACCACCAGAACTACTGACACTCTTCTTACCTGTTTGTCAGTGCTGAGGAGAGAGTGGTGGGAAGTCAAAGCAATTTTAACATACTGTGTACAGAGGTTTTAATTTTTGCAGCACAATATTTAACACAAATGATTATAAGTGTCCTAGCTAGCAACATGTAAGCCATGTCTTCATCAGCAAGACATCCCGAACAGAAATTGGAAAGTGAAAACAATATAGGCTCTTGTCAAGAATTTACCAACAGATTAAGACCCTCGGAGAACCATTCAGGCTAAGCAGTCGAGCTTGATGTGCTGGAATACCAAGGTTTATGTGCTGGACACCAAGGTTGATCTGTCAGAACATTGATGTGCTGGAACACCAAGGCTGATGTGCTGGAACACCAAGGTTAATGTGCTTGAACTCCAAGGTTGATGGGCTGGAACTCCAAGGTTGACATGCTGGAATGCCAAGTTTGATATACTGGAACACAAATATTGATGCACTGGAACTCCAAGGTTGATGCGCTGAAACATGAAAGTTGATGTGTTGGAGACACAAGGATGATTTGCAAGAACACCACTGTATATCTTGTGAGGATGCAGTTTAGTGTATCTGCCATGAAATAGCCCAGCTTCTGCTGTGAAGCATACTATGCTATGGAAGCCCTGAGCAGCCTACAGAAGGAAATAAGATGTTATACAGTTGTGAAGAAATCAAGAACACTGATGAGGAGTTTGCATGTGATAGTTTAGCTTCCAGAATCAATGCTTACCTTCAGTACCTTTGTGGATGTTTCTATAGAAATGTCTGTTCCACTGACCCTGAGCTTAGCAGGTTGATCATACGGTCTTATTCTTAACTGTCTATAGTGACCAGTTTGAGTGAGTATCTGTGAATTCATCAGATCATAGCCATGATTGCTTGGTAGCCAAGCTGTTTGATCAGTTTTTAAGTCTGCAGTAATTGGAATAAGATGACCTCATTTCCGAGGGCATCAACATTTTATGGTTGTATGCTACAGCATTAAGCATATCATTGCTGTGCACTGGACCTGCAGCTTCATGTTTTCTCGTTTTGTCCTAGATTTAAACCCATAATCAGGCTTTACATGTTGAACCACAGACCTACAGGCTGCTTATTCATTACCTATAGGATATGGTGAACTACAGCAAGCTTCTGAGCGTCAGAAACTTTGATGCTAGAATTAGTCTTCCTTATTATTGCACAAGATGTGTTAATCTGCAACAGAGAGTAGGAAATAATTGGCATTGTATTTAAGAATATGTGATGGTCTCAGTCATTGTTTAGTTTACAATCTAAATACATTATCGTTATGACCTTGATATTTCTTTCACTAATGGGTTTTAAATGGGTTTTTTTTGTTTTTTTTTTTAATTTGGTGAAATATACAAGCTATCCTTTTGAGACATTTACACAGACTCATGTACATCAGTTCAGTCATGTAGCGACTCCACAAAATCTGTAAATTAGAGTTGAACAGACATTAAGGCATTACAGTATGAATCTTATGCTAGAGATGAATCTCATACTAGTCTCCTATCCATGCTACTTTGTTGACCCATGTTTTTTTTTTTTAGTGCTCTATCTTTAGAAGTAAAGCCTGTAGGTTTTCTTGTCACTGTGTCTTGGTTTTAACGACTAACCCCATAAATAACCTGTACTTGTCTATTCATGTATCTCTTTATCATATTTATGTATGCTAATCCAAGTCTGTGTATTGTGTGGATCAGGTTGAGGCTTTGTCTGTCATAACCTTGGTGAAATGGTGAAACTTAAAAAGTTGTTTGGGGTATTGCCCAGCATTTATTTATTTTTATTTTGTAAAAATTATTATTATTATTATTTTTTTTTTTTGAAGAACAGAGTTTGGTGTAACGCGTCAAAGTTTTTTTAGAGATGATTTATTAACAATTCCCGTCAGATGACCAAATGGAGTGTTCAAATAAATTAATACAGATTTACATTTTATATTTGTTGAATAATATACAAACAGAAGCAAGCTTTAAATGAAAAATGTAAAGAAAAAAAAAGTTAAAATTGAAAGCCAAAAAAAAAAAACAAAATTGGTGGGGTGGTTTTCATTGGGTAGATAGGGTTACCCCAAACAAACTTGTTAATTTATGCCTTAGCCAAGTGTTTTTTTGTGTGTTTTTTTTTTAACTGATTTGGTCAGGTAACTGTAGATCTGTGTTTGTAATTGACAATGTATTCTTGACTGGTCACTTTTAAATCACATATAAAGCATTTAGCTGCAATGTCGTAATGTTGTCAAATCAGCTAAAAAAATACCTGTACCCATGATGCCTTTCTGGATTTAATGCAAGGCTTTTGCTGCCTTTTCTCACTTGAGAACTGTTAGTTTTTCTCTTTTACAAAAAAAAAAAAATAATAAAATGCACCTCACTGATGAATTTTCTCCTGGATGCATAGAGCTTGCAAGAGGCATATTGCTGAATGCAGGTATACCTGTAAACCAAGGATATTGGACAGAAAATAACATGCATGTGTGGCTTGGATGCTGTTATTGTTAGTGTTATAATCCTTCCACAAGAAAACTTCTACCGTCCATGATGCAGGATAAGGGTGCCTGTAGGATGATCACATGTTTATAGTATTGCCTTTAATGACTAATAGTTTTTAGCTTGTAAATCAGTAATGAACTGAAATTCAGAACAGTCTGTGGTATGCCAACATCTTTATAACATTGCTTTCAATTTGGCTAAGAAATTCAGTTTAATATCAGAATATGTGGTACAGACAGAAGGAAGAGGCTTCCTGTGGAAGGCTGACATGCCTAAATTTTTGTAACAAGATTATAACAATTTGTGGTGGTTGTGGTAGTTAAAATTTCACCAAGCAAAGTTCGGTAGACTTAAACAAGGCTGCATTTTGCCTCCTTGTAGTTGGCAGTATAAAGACCCATACTACGAGTTAACACATACATCATTTATCTACTGGAATTCTTAGATTCCTTCGCTTTTTGATAAAGCTATGACGACAAGGCTTTGCGCATTGTAACTTGTTAACTGCATCTACAGGCAGATCTTCAAGGGTAGCTAGGATTGAGCAAGGTTGTTGACCGTACCCTGCAACACTTTACTGTCCTGCAAGAAAGAGCTCACTAACTGAAGTGCATTCCACTGTCAGCCATTGGTGGCCTTATATGATTGAGTCATGACAACCAGGTTGTTTTCTTTCCCATATCTCTGTATCCTATAGGTCACTTGTCAGGTTACCCATGTTTGTGATGCTATAAGATTAAGTGATTATGTGAAATAAAAAACTTGGATAGACAGTATTTTGATATACCTCAGTAGCACCCCATTTTCATGTAGCTCTCTTTGTACAATGGCTTTCAAGGAATATTAGGTGAGCAATGATTTTAGACTGAAAACTCTATTCCAGCACGTTAAAGGATTCTCGGAAACTCAAAGAACATTGAAAAAGGGGGTGAGGGTGGGAGAATCATATTTCTTCTCTAACCAGGCTAGATTATTCCCATTTTCTGATAAAACTTACACTTTTCTTAATGTAATATGGACTGGTTGAGACGTTCGTCTCATAGTTACAGGTGAAATATCTTTAAAGCCAAGAAAATATAATTAGCTTCATGATTTTGCACTGTTTTTACAACTCAGCCGTGGTTTGTATAGTGTTGATAAGATATGAAATCCAAGTCATTGATATATTCTTATACGCTACTCTGTGTTTGTAACTGCTATAAGAGACGTGCTTTGAAGAAATGTGAGGTGTATCATTTCACTAATACTTGTATTTTTTATTGTGATTCTGTTAACACCATGATTTCAGATGTACCATATTGTACCAGTCGTTCTTCATACGCAGTCGTAAGATGTCGGTGTTTGTCATCAGCTACCGCCGACCTGCTGGTTTATGTGCTCTCCGACAATTCGTAGTTTGAAATTCGTTATGTTTGAAAACAGTTATTTTGAAAGTGGAATTATGTGGTAAATTATTTCTCTGAAACTTGTTTGAGCAAATGTTAATATTTATTTTCAGGTTTTTTTTTTTATATGGCTTTGTTGAAACAATGAGTAAGACCGCGATTTTATCCGCCATATTAGTTTATACGTGGGGACTCGTGACTGCCCGATTCAGGCGCGGTGTATTGCCAAGGTACATTTCCCAGTTGGCCAGGATTGCCTCACAACTGCTGATTAACAGCTTGGGTTGTCTCCATATATTTGTCTTCCTTTCTTAAACATGGTCATATAGTGAAATATGTTAGATTTTATTTGTTGGAAACTGAGTTTGTCCCAGTTCATGATTAACCAAAAAGTTCCAAGATCGGCATACACGTCCATTATCACGATGGTTTTCTGTAAATATAGACATATATTTTGAGAAGAATAAAAGTGTCATACCTTCATTGTAGCTTTAATCTTGTTTTTGTTCGAGACCTGCGTGGACTGAAAGAGGATGTAGTTCATGTGATGCGAAATACCGCTGTCAACGTGGATTTAATTCAAAATGATAGGACTGATGCGAGTCTATCCGATAAGCTCCACAGCATGATTTTACCTGATACGCCACTGAAAACCTTTGCATGAAATATAGTTCATGTAATGGGAAATCTCTTTTCAAGGTGCATTCCACGATTGACATGCTTGTGGGAACGAGACCGTTTAATGCCATGCAAATCTCTCTCGAAGCATGATTTCGTCTTGCATGAATGTCTCGCCCTTTACGTTGTTTTGAGTCCTATACGTACTGATGTACATCTGTGTTTTGAATATTGGTCAAAGTATCTTCAGTTCGAACAATGGTTCATGTCCATTATGTATCCTGCATCCACTGTTTTCGAAATATTGAGATTTTGTGGCGAGGCTTTGAGGGCCAACTGGCAACATATCTTTAGCATATTTATATAAATCATTCCTTGCAAGTGGACATGTTGGAACGTTCTTTAGTTACTTACCAAAGGCAGGTGGTTTTCCTTGAGACTCTGGTCTCGGGGTTCACAAAGCGATTTTATACGTAAGTCAAAATTTAAAATTGTCATTTCTAATGTAACAAGGCCCACATATTGCTTGACAACGTAAATTTAGGGTATGTTATTGCACATTTCAGCTAATATAACGGAAAGGAACATGCCAAATTTAATGACGTGATCCCTGGTCTCTTGCATGTTTACGGATGAAAATGATAGCTATCGTTGACGCGAAATGTGCTTCAAAATGGTTTTAAATCATATTCGTTCAGTCAACTCTTTCAGTGAGAAAATGGTAACACTTCGCATGGGTATACAATATCCGTATACCTGAATGGCTTTAGCATACACAATCGATACATGATTTGCAGAAACTGTTTCATGTGTTTGGACGTAGTAGTTTCATTAATGATTTAAGGGTATGGGATGTAAGCTGACAATACAACGATCCAGAAATGCCCAAGGCAGACATCAGCGTTAAAGCAACAGGCCGATCATGTTTGCATTGGACATGCATGCGTGTATCTGTGGCTGTATGACTGGGAAAGTTGATCAAGTATTCACGACGTGTTAGACAGCTAGGCGGTTGAATAGGGCGTACTAATGCCGCACAGGTGAGGGAGCACGACTATGACACAGTTCAGCTTATACAACTATTTCTGGAGTCGTGTCACAATCATCCAGCCTATACACCGTCAAACCTGACAACAATACTGCTGGAACGTTGTTTTGTATGCACGTGGTGTGCTGGATACTACTCTGAACGGCCTTCTCTGCATTCAGAATGTCGCTGAGTGTCTTACAACAGACGGATCTCGGTCCTTTGTTAAATCTGTATATCTCCATAAATACCATTGATTCATAGTTCCGAGAGAGGGCTGTGGGTCTATAGATAACGCTTAGCTGCAATAAATAGGGGAGTCCTATAGTTCATAAACTCCAACATGTAGGCCTATTTTCGTTAATGCGCTTTAGGACTCGTAGGTATATCTTTCAAATAGACTTTTTTTTTTAATTTCGACTTAAAACATACAATTTTTTGCAATGTTAAGCTCTGCCAGGACGTAAACTTGGCCGAATAAACTGAAATATTAGGTATTAAGTTCCGGACAACTGATTCCAGTAACATATGGAGAACTGTATGTCGTAAAACGAGAATTACAAAAATCAGATACGGTGTTAAACCCCAAGCATACAAAAATTGAGGTTAAGAAACCTTAGTCTCTGGACCCGGTTGTTCAAAACTGGCTTAAAACTTAATACTAGATTTAAGTTTGAGCTAAATCTTCAACTTTGTACTTAGCCAAGAAAAAAAAATATATTATATTAAATATGAACTTAAACTGCTGCTGTTATACTTTGGAGAACTGCATTGGCTGCTGAGTTTGGCTAAAATTAAGATATGAAATATGACTCAATACCAGTATTATCTGATACACTTTTCTACAACTGGCCTAGTTCAGAAGTGTATTAGAACTTAATCCCGGTATTTACTTTAGTCCATACTAAAGTACCATTAACTTTGTATTGGGATAAGACTGGCGTTAAAGTTTAAGTCTGAATTAACTTTAAAACACTTTTGAACAACTGGCCCCTGAATAAGCAACGGTCATTAATTCTTTGGCACTTTCCAAAAGGATTCATCTTCTATGACTACGTTGCGCTCTGCTGTATGGTTTAAGGAAAATTAACTTTAATCTGTACATGTCTTTGGAACGACAAGCCAGATAGGATAAGAGCAACAAACAATTATGTCAATAGGGATCTGTACGGATGATCAATATTATGCCTTTTGTCAAGGTTTTTAAAACTAACTTGGATGAAACGGGTGTTGTTTTTTCTTTGTTTTTTTTTTTTTTGAAGAAAATAAATGACAAACAATTTCGATTACACTTGTACACTGTGATAAATTGAAGAACTTTGAAGGTAGGTACATCCAAATCAAGCTAGAGACAATAAAAAATCTCTTTGTGGGTTGAAACCCTAAACGCCAGAAGATTTAGAAGTTTTCTAAAAAATAAGATATTTTATGTCAGGGACGTCATATATATTATTTTGAAGACGCGAAGGTCAAATATTTAGATAATACTATATGGTGGGAAATATACCAGCGGCATGGCTAGATGACATACGCCTGCCCACCGAGTGTGCTATAACTTTTTCTCGAAGCAGAAATGGGAATTTAAAACATGCACAGCCTGTGAATGTGTGTTGGTTGGTGGGGGGGGGGGGAGGGGGGAGCCTAACCAGTAAGTTCACTGCTGAACGGAAATGTCTGACCACAAGCGAAAAAACAAAAAAAGCATACAAATTTAGAAGGTTATTAAGAGGTATAATAAAATATGCATCAAACGTGAATTTTGTTCTTATGTTTTGAGCGCAACTTTCATTTTTCTTAAAACCATAGTCTTTCATTTAGAGTTCCTATGAAAGCAGTATAACATCGACAGATTGCCTGTAAACCTATATAATAAGGCCTTATTAAATGTAAGGCGATCGTATATAAGTCATAGCTTAGTAGAAAGCGATGTATGGGGATAAACACTATAAATATACTCTTTAAACATTTTGAAATGTTTCAACAGTCCATGAACAGGAAGTCAAAAATAATGGTTATCGAGGTAAGTAAGAGAGTACTCTCGTAACTGTCCTCGTAAATCACATTGCCTTATATGGCGTTATATGAAATATCAACACATGTAGCATGCTTACTTAATTTATTGCAATGGCTAATCTGTTCTCTATGAATCCCTCATGCAAATGTACAGCCGTGTTTTTATTATCATATTAACTTCAAAGAACGACGTAAGGAAGTATGATGGTGTTATTTCAGATGGCTCTATACATCGGATGAAATCCAGGAGGACAATTTTTGCTTACAGAGACAGACAAATAGGCCTATAACTGTGCTCACGGTGTATAAGGTTGCATGTGTGCGCCGGGTTTTTGTACCGACAGACGTATCCATGTACAAACAAATATATTTATTTGTTTAGTTGGGGTTTTTTTATGCCCTATTCAAGAATATTCCACTTATGGTGGAACACATCCCAAGGGAAACGATCGGAGGAGTGGGGCCCTATAACCTCTAAGATCTAACGAACAATTTCTGGGTGGGGGGGGGGGATCAATTTAGAAACTTACTACAAATGTAGTTATTGTCATTGTAAAATGTGAAAATAACTCATAATTCCAGTGTAAAACACATAACAGTATATAACTGATGTAGCTGAACATGCATCAGCTGTATTATTACAAAATATAGAGCAAATATATAAATATATAAGTCTGTATTATGTTAACTTTATATATGTAGGCCTAAATAGCATACACCTTCGTAATTCACGTATGGCACACAAGTATTTACCCTTGTATTTATATATAATTTACTCTGAAAAATTTTAGCAACTAAATTATCGGTAGATTTTGCTGTGAAATTGCACATACATTTTCCACATTTCAAGCGTTTCAAGAATGTACGAGTTTAGAAAACACATACATGGGAACCCTGAGGAACCACCGCTCCCCCCCCCCCCCTGAACCTGAATAATGCTTAGGTCTTATTCAGCGCACAGTGAAGCTTCGTCTGGGCTGCCCGATTTTTGCCACCAATATATTTCTGTTCACATATAAGAAAATGAAATATGCCGCAATCAAATGCATGTGTGAATAAGGATACATGCTATAAAAACAAACAACAGGAAGCATGCTTTACACAGATGCGAGCCATGTGTGGGCATTGTATTCCGGAATAAGGCGTACCCAGGTGCTTGATACACTTGTATCCAGGATGTATAACACATGTTAATGTTGCATTCATGACTATATGTATCACAGTTGTCTCCCTGCTTATACAGTATAACATTATATCGTCCCAGTCTGAAGGCGTCTATAGGCTATAGGAACAAGAACCCGGTTTGCCCATGTACTATATACTTATGTATAGATGATGTATATTTTTATTCATGCCAATGTAACCGTGATTAAAGATAAACACAGTTTGGAAAAGAATGATCTCTAGTTTAATGTTTATCGGATTTATCATTGTTATTTTCGGCAGAGCATATGTTCTATGTACCAACGCCTTTCTACTGTTCTGCATGCTAGCTGAACTCCATTATCCGCTGGAATCTCCAAGGCTGCGCAGTCTGCAGTAAAAGATCAAACTCTCCACACATACATGCTGACTTCACACTAATATATCTAAAATGGATATCTAGGTTCTTCGAAATGTCGATAAGCGGTAAGGAAGTTTAATGCTATTTAAATCCAATCTCTTGCATATGTTCTTTGGTAATCTCTTATGCCTCTATAACACAAATGATATCAATAAATAACCACAAGTGTCACAAAGCCCTACCTATATAACATTCTTCAGCATCTTATGAATACATGACATGAAGAAAACCCAAGTTCCTGTCACACGTTCATATAATACTTTACCAAATGCGTTTTTTTCTTGCAATATCCATGCATAAAGAATGGCAAGTATGCAGATACAGGAAATCATTGCCAAAATGCACCTGCAGACTATACTTACATAAAAAGGAGTAAATATGCCTATACTGAAAATCCACCTACGCATACATACCGCATACTATACGCGCTTCTTCTTGATTTTGACATTGTATATTTACTATAGCTTAAACTGGTAGCCTACGACGTATTTCTCCTTTCCCTATATTTTCCTTGACACCACGATAGAGTAAACAGAGCTAAAATCAATGTACTTGTTGGAATTTTGGAAATGTTCTCATTTAGATAAAAAGCTGTGGTTATATATTAGGCCTTAGCTATATTAACGATTAAAACAAAACAAATGTAGGCACAGTGACAAATCGTACATAATGTCCGGTATTGGCTTAAGCATGTCTGAAATCAAGCTTTATATGGCGGGTTATGTGTCACAACGTTTGATAGGTATCTGACAATGTGATCTCGCATATTTAGGCTGGTATATACGCGTAGTTTGACTTTCCTTTATCCGTAATTCTATGATACTTCGTAATGTAGTTTTGAGTACGACTGTCAGATAAATAAATACGTATACATTACAGCAAAAGGGTTCTACAGTGGTTGCAAACTATGTAGTAAATCTGTTTATAGTGAGTTTGGCTGGCCTCTTCTTTATGCTAGATAACCGGCCTGGATAGCACAGTTGGTAGAGCGTCTGCTTCGGGACCGGTAGATCCAGGATCAATCCTTGATCGAATCACACCTAAGACTTTAAAAGAGGAATTTGTAACTTCCTCGCTTGGCGTGCAGCATGAAGGGGATAGTGCAACGACTAGTTGACCCGTATCAGTATAATGGCTCGGATGGGACAGCTTACTTGCCTTCAGTAAGTCGTCTCAGTGAAGCAGCACTAAATAAAAGAGCGGAGGAAATCCGTCCTGCAACAAGGAGGCACATTACACGTACATGCACCCTAAGGATTCCTTCGTCGTCATATGACTGAAAAATTGTTGAGTACGACGTTAAACCCCAAGCACTCACTCACTCACGTTTTATGCTAGACTCCACTATGAACCTTTCCAGTTTTAGAACATAGTGATTTTAAACAAGCTGTAAGCGATCGAGCGAATACAGAGAATGGTGCAGTTTCACTGTTGAAGGCACTAGACACTCCCATAAATAAACAAAAAGAACATTTTTTAAATGTTCAATGGTTATTTAGTGCGTTTCATCATAGGAATACTAAACACAGTTTTGCCTTGTAGACAATCCACCGGTGACAGTGTTAAAATAGAGTCCACGCACAGATGAAAACTGGGTTTTCTTCCCGAACGCTCATTCGACTCATTCACCACATAGTCTTTCGCTGTTTGACGAAATTCAAACACTTAAACCAAACTTGGGAAGGATCGTGTGTTGGTAGAGTGGGTACAAGCCACTTGGTTTTGGACACAGATGTCCCCCTGTAGTCCACACCTATCGTCACCGGAAGAACGCTTTTACACAAGCGACCCGGACGCCGCTCATGTTTCGCACTCCCTTTCAATCCGTCTGCTTGGGACATTTTCCAGCTTACGTTGATATGATCGACTTTGTTTTTACTCGATATGAAACGTGGTTTAGTTAGACAATTGCTCTCGCCCCTTACGGTATGACTGGCTGGCGTTACAAAACCAACTTTCCGATTTTGTCCATCTTTTCCAGGCGTATCCATGTCAGTCTTTAACCCCCAAGCCACGTGACGAGTTCTCTTGACCGCGTAGTCGGCCCGATGGCTCGCACCATCAGGCGTTATTATCAAAGTCTCTTCTGAAGGAGGTGGGGAATGGTTGAAATGTTTGGTGAATCGCCCTGCCGCGTATTTATCAGTGTGTACAAAGATTCCACCCACATTCTTATACTGCACCGCGTCCATAGCAGCCTTGTGACACGTGGCGTCATTGGCAACCACATCACTAATGGCGTCCCAGTCAATAGCTGTTTGGGGTCGACTAGAAGGTGACCGGTTAGGCAATGGACAAGAAATAGTTGTTGACTTGATTGAGGGAAGTGTTTCCTCTTCGGAGTGTTTTGCTTTTGGAAAGGTCATTGTCCCTGACCATTGTCTGAACAAGTTCTCAGGTGATCCTTCTAGCGGTAGTGTTTTAGAGCATTGTCGCGAAGGCCGATGTCTCAGTTTGAAGGAGAGACTTCGGGAAAGCAGGTTCCTGTCTGTTACTGATCTCGCGCTGGCACCTGAATTATGAACTGAGACAACCCCTGTGGAAAGATTCTCGTTTGTCGGGCAACTTTCTTGGTCCCCATTTGCATCATCCTGCCTCTCCATCTTGACAAGCTATTTTTGCCTTAATACACAAACTTGTTTACATTAACATTTTTCCTTTCGTTGTTGACCTGAAACATATCAGAGACGAACGTAAATGATTGATAGTTACTTAACACAAGTACTTAGTCCGAGTATTCTGCGTACTTAAAACTATACCATATACTAACGTAGCGCCCGATAGCTTGGCTAGTGTTCTGCATTTGAAAACGCTATATTAGTAATGTTTAAGATATTTTTGAAGCCAGATCGCAGACCCTTAATTCCATAAAAGAGCGTTTACATTGTCAGTTTCTATTGTTACATTCGCCTGGTTAATCCATCAAGACGTTTATGCTTACAAACCTCTTTGTAAAAACCAACCAAGTCCCCTCGTAACAATTTTAAACGCATTGCATGCTGATAATAGAACTAGCTAAGCTGTCACCTGGTGATTAAGTTTGCGATAGTATCCCAGTTCTGGTCATAGCATGTACATACTTAACTCTCATACTGAAGAAAATTTCACCTAGTTTGTTGTTATATACAGGCCATAATAATTAGGGGTGGTCTATGAAATATAATGAAAATGTCACTTTGTCCGTGCCAGTTCTCTTGGCAATATTTAGTAAAGACCTTTAAAGCATATGCACTGGTCGTCGAAGAAAACTTCTACCAAATATCAGCAAATGAAATATTATACTAGATCGATTTTGATCAGACTAATGTTTTGATGTTTTGATTACAATCGACTAACAACAGTCTTTATCATATACTTATAAACCCTTTAAATATATTATGGATATATATCAGTTTCATAATCATATGCATGTAACACTCAGTCGTGTAGTATGTAACTTGAATATATAAATAAAACAATTTTGCCGACACTCATCGGCATTACATTATATTCATTAAAATGCAAGTATATAGTAGCACATTAAAACATTTATGTCTGTAATGTATGAAATATATCAACAGAAACTGTGTGACAAACGTCAAGGTATATTCAATATATATCAATGCACATATAATGATTGGAATTTGCTATATGTACAAGTTGGTCGATGTCCCGGGCGTTCACACCAACAATATACAGGCAGTCCCATCTTTTATTCCTCAGGTAAATACCGTCTCTCACCTGAGTAAATGTTCCTTTGATGCCCTTGTAGGTTCTCTGTAACACTCCTTCCTGTTCGGTATCTGAGCTGAACACTTCTGCACTTCTGAACACCTCTTTCTGTTCACATTTCTTCGATCGCAGCTTGTCGGTCTTTCGATATAGATCTTCTCACAAGACGTTGGCTGCCAAATGGCATTAGGACTATTCTGGCAGTAAGCATATTAAGTGACCAAGCTCTACACTTATCAGGATAAGCTGAATGGGGTCGGCGCTATTGTACATGTACATACCAGTGTAAGAGGGTTTGTCAAGGAGCACGCGTGTTGAGTGCTTTACAGTGCCTGTATATTGAGACTATGCTGTACATAAGCACTCAGCTGGAAACATAAAGTATGTATACATGTACACTGCGACCAACCTCCTCACAGACAGGACCTGACTTGTGCGTCCAAAAACCGCCATGTCCTCATCGATCGATCCGCACTGCCATATGATAAATTAGAAACGATAAAAAAGTCACATGTTAGTGTGAAACAGTCATCGCAGAGATTTAATTTGTAATCAGTGTGAAAGCCATTTAAAACATTTGTAACTTACATTGGCGATTATCAGCATATAATAAATTAGAAAATAAATGTAACCACATATACGTGCAAAAGATACATATGAATGACATAGTTTAATCGCCCATACTCTATCTGAGCATGGCTTCAGAACGCGATCAAATTTGCTAAATATCTGGATTTAACTTTTTAATTATTGGCTGAATGGTTGTTCTATTCAGTGCGAATGTACTGACTGATGAATAACTTGGTTGTCAGTAACGAACTATTACAGAAATATGTGGACATAAGAAATGCTACCAATCCCCGGGGTGGGGGATAAAATTAATGTAAGTACCATAGGCCTACGTAACATTGTCGGATTCGAACTCATGCATATGTGACGTGGATTTTCTCAACTTCGACATTAAATGTATATCAGTATGTTTTTATGTACCCTAAATTAGCTTACAATTTTAATACTGATACTATTTGTCCATCGGAATTTTGACTTCTTAACCACAGCCTGCAAGTACATCTGCGTATACATGTATAGCTATATGATTTTGTTTATAATTAGGGAACAGCATATGCGGACCGGTTGTTGCTGTTTCAAGACACACTCTTCTGTGAATCCTGAAATACTTCTGATGGTCCAAGGCCATGAATATATAGCAGTGTTCATCTTTCGTCATGTGCAGGTATTCATAGGTGATGTCATTGTATATTCTTATTGGGTTATCGTGCAGTTCTGTGGGGAGCCAAGGCCAAGTTCATACATGAGTTATCGCCCTTTGTGATACTTGTGTCGCCATCTTGCGTAGTCCATGGTTGACGGAAGGGATTTGATGTTTGGTTTATCTTCGTTTTATCAAAATGTCAGAAACTTACGGTAAGCAGTGTTATGTCTTGAATCTGTATCTGTAGCTATCCAGTAGCGTATCTATACTGCAGCCTGGCTTCTCTGAAACGGATCAACGGATAGTTTTCTTAGTGTTATTTTTTTTCTTTCAACAACAGCAGTCGAAAGAAAAAAACGTCAACATAAGTATGTTGCTTCTGCATATGACAGTATGCACACAAACGGAAATGATTGCCTAATGGATAAACCTGCATGTATGATCAGCTCTTATATAGTGAACGGATTGAGTTTAACGTAATCAGTTTACCTGCTAAGTAGATCACAGTACCAGAGCAACCCTCAAATGTCTGGGTGTGGGTTGTTGTTGTTCCGCCACCCTTATATCATAATTAAAGTAAAATAAGTTGTGAGACTGGTCACAGTCCTATCGTCGTTTATGCATTCCTGCGCTCAAGACCTATGGGCAGAAGTCTGAAAGCTGCTCTATCCAATTCCTTCTCAGTAATAGACAGAACATCTGTACACGTGCCTTTCCTTCAGTGAGATATAAGCTACCGCTTCTTTGGCGGTGCTAAATGTCAGAAAGTTCTAACGCTAGCCCATCAAGTCAGAGATTAGAGCCCGGCACATGTTCCAGTGTAGTCCAGCAGGAAAATTCCAAACGAATCCTGTGGGTTTTAAACATATTAAAACCTGTGACAATAATCTATTAACAATAATCCAGCTATTGAAACTCAGAAAATTGTTGTGTTTCATACTCAAACCTAAGGAAAGTTATGAGCTGACTGGTTGAAAATTAAACTGTTGACAAAGAAATCCAATGACGAAAGTGCCTTTATATTTAATGCCTGATACAAAGCAAAAAAGGAACATAAATTGTCAACTAGAATCCCGGAAGACATTTTTGAACAGCAAGCATATGTCTTGTTTGAGCTTCAAGTATGAAATATGGCAGATGTCAGTTCGACATCTTGATATCAAAATTTCAATGGTATGACTATTGCTAGAAGCGTCTTCTGAGACACATAATAATGATTTGCAATCTCCAGTGGACTGCCCTGTATGACTCAGCGGGTGACGTCAAAGATGGCTGACCCAAGTCTATCTGGCTTGTATAATCTGGAAATTCATATCAAAACGATGTCATTTCCAAGATGGATTCTAGCTACACAGAAGCCATTTCAGTTTGAACCCATAGTGAACAACATTAAAGTTCCGATGTATGACACTGTCATCTCTGGCATCTCTGGTGTGTTCCACTGTATATGCCTTGTGTTATATTATATATGCCTTGTGTTATACTGTATATGCCTTGTGTTACACTGTATGTGTCGTGTGTTACACTGTATATGTCATGTCTTTATCTTATTATTTACTATTCTTTACCTCTGCTTGCTTCACAATAAATATCATTCTATTAGCCAGATTAAGAGATTCTAAATACATATCCATATCCAATGACAACTGCCGGTACATGTTATTGTTGGTATTCTGCATAGCCTATGCATATAACGGTACTGTGTTAGTGTACGGAGATTTTTCTATCTGTCAGTTTTCAGTTCAGTTTATAGTATTTATTGAACCACTGTGGACGTGCTGTTGTGAAATCATTCAAGTTCAGCTGTATTACTCACGTAGCTTTCAGTTGGTAAAATGGCGAGAGCAGATGCGGCTGTTTTTGGTGGGTACAAAATTGTTCCGTCTTTGTGCTGTAAATCCAGGCCTGAATGAGGGCCAAGTTGACTGGAAACTTGCAAAATCTAACTAAAAGGTTTTTCGATGACCTGTTTTTACAATCATGTGCAGAACAACAAACCATTTTGGGGAGAAATTCGATATGCTTGTTGTCACTCTTGTAGATTTTTTAACACTGAACTAAATGGTGAAGGTCTGACAGCTCATAAAGGTTGGAATTGTATGACGTAATTTGGTACAGACTGCAAAGTGTTGCCGGAAAATTCATAAAACCAGCCTCATTATCTAGTGATTTTAAGCAGCATGTTACTCAGAATGATGTGCCCTTTTTCAATATTTTTTTACTCTCAATTTAACATCATATACAGCAGTAGCTAATTATAAATAAATAATAAATCCTTTAATGAAAACTCAAGCAGACCGCAATGTGATGGTCTTGTGCTTTTAAAGCATCTATTTGGCAACTAGGAGACCTGGGTTCTCCCCCTATCTGGGTCAAGCCAAAATTCTGTAAAACTTGAAGTCTTTACTCTAGTCTGGCCATAAGGGAATGGACCAAGTAATAGTTGGTCAGGTGTCTTTAACATGGTGTTCCACTGTGACTGCAGTAACATGCTGTACCAGATGAATTATTGTAGGTAATTTGATTGAGAAGATATTGACAAAACAAACAGATTGCAGGATAATATTGACATAACCTGACATTTCCATGGTGTAATAGGTAGCTCAGAGCTTTTGCAGAGTACTCTAGGGTGATCACACTATTTACTGTGAGGTTTTATATCTTGATTAGCTGAATACCTCAGGTTCTTGACAAATGATTCACGTACTGTGTTTGTTACTTTGCAGCTTTATGGTGTTGTCAGGTACCTGGCAATGTGTCAGGTTTGCTGATAAAGATTTTGTCCTCTAATAGATCTCACTGGGTGTCAAACTAGTGAATCATTCCAGAGTTTTATGTAAAGCATAAAAGCATTTTATAATATTTGCCAGGCACACCAGATCAAAGTGACATTGATTGTTTTAATTCTATGTGTATCAAATATTGTCTTAAGTTTTTCAGACAGAAGTGTCCATAATGATTGTAGATTTAGTAAAAGAAATAAAAACTGCTTGAGCAGGCTAATGGTGTTATTGTTTGCTCATTACAGATATATTTTTCCTTTGTTTTCCACAGATTTTTTGTTCAAGTTTTTGGTCATTGGAAGTGCAGGCACTGGAAAATCTTGTATTCTTCATCAGTTTATTGAGAGCAAATGTAAGTAAATTCATACTTGTAGATAACTTGTATGAAGATCTTGTTGTGGATGTCACTTGTGAATTTTGCTAAAGCTTAAATGCAACATATTTTTTGGATGACATTTAAAGTGCACCTGCCGATTTCACGTAACAAAAGAAGTATTTTAGTGCATGTTGCTTATTTGGTATACACAAAGATTTTATTTCATTTTGTGTGTGGAAAATTGTTTCTGAGGTGTTTGGTTGAGGTGGTTAGTGTGCCAGTGCAGCACATTGACCCACGGCCAAGAACCTCTCTGCAATGCGGTGTGATTTCAAGTCCAACTTATGCTGGCTTCCTCCCCAGCCATATGTAGGAAGGTCTGTCAGCAGCCTGCAGATGGTCATGGGTTTGCCCCGGGCTCTGCCCAGTTTCCTCCCACCATAATGCTGGCCACGTCTATATCAGTGAAATATTCTTGACTACTGCATAAAACATTAAACAAACAAAAAAAATAAATAAATACTAATCATACAGACTGAAATTTTTCTAGTAAACAAACCTGTTGGTGTGCCATTGTTTCAGTCAAGCAGGATTCCAATCACACAATTGGTGTAGAGTTTGGCAGCAAAGTTGTAAATGTGGGAGGTAAATCTGTGAAGCTTCAGATATGGGACACGGCAGGGCAGGAGCGCTTCAGGTAAGGAAGGGATGGGGACAGTAACAGGTCAAAATCAGAAACTCTTCAGGATTGTCAAAACTGTTGTCTTTTCCTTTCTTCACAGTTTAAGTAGGGTAATGTCTTGTCAGTCTGCCTTCCATAATATTTACTTGTAATGTGTAAAACTTACCATGTTGTGAATGTGGTTTTATGCTTTGATTGAAGTCAAACTGTGAAACTGATTAGATAAGATCTGACATGTGTTCTTATCAAGAGATGAAATTTCCACTACTTATATCTTCTTGGGTGGGCTGTGTTTTATACTAGTATTCTATTTTGCTGAATTTTTCTTCAGCTGTTGATTTGTTAATTCACAGGTCAGTAACTAGAAGCTATTATCGTGGAGCTGCTGGTGCTCTGCTGGTCTATGACATTACAAGGTCAGTGTATGAGATTACAAATTAAGTGTATTAGATCAAACATTTGGTGTGTGCCCTCACAAGTTGGGTGTGTGATTTCACAAGTTTAGTGTGTGTGATCTCAAAAGTTAAGTGTGTGCCCTCACAAGTTAAGTGTGTGCCCTCACAAGTAGGGTGTGTGATCTCACAAGTTAAGTGTGTGCCCTCACAAGTTGAGTGTGTGACTTCACAAATTGAATTTGTGGCATTCCAAGCTGATGGTGTGATAACAGAAGTTCACCAGTTCAGAGTATGATATTAAGTTCATATGCTGAGTGTATGACATAACATGAGGTGTGGGATCTTTAAGAGTGTAAAAAACTAAAGCCTCATCCAGACTATCCAACACCACTCAATGTTTGTTCATTCAACGAGAGTCAACTTGAAGTTGAGTCAACAAGTTGAGCCATGTTGAGGAGTCTGGGCGGGTTCTTCAACTCTGTTCAACAACACTCAGCAACATTTTTGAATCTGAAATATGCATGTGTATTTTTTATTAACAAGTTAAGTCAAGTTGAATGAAAGTAACCAATCATATAGAAATAATGTGACCGTCTTAAGGCATGATGAGACAGTTTCATTGATACAGGAGTATGAAAAATACCCTTGCCTGTATAACACTGTCTCTTAAGAGTACACAGACAGAGACAAAAGAAAATCACTGTGTCTCATGCATTGGAGAGAAAGGTGAAAAATTCCCTCCGATTTAAAAAAAAAAACAGCTCAACACAGGACAACAGTGTTGGACAGTGTTAACCTATCTGATTTGTAGTGTGGTGTTTGTAGTGTCTCACCTTGCTGCTGAGTGAACAAAAGTTGAACGATGTTGGACAGTCTGGACGGGGCTTTACAATATATACATTTAAAATGATATCATGTTATACCTGTATGGGTAGTGATGGAGGTAATTCATTGTTTTGTTTCTAGCCGTGACACGTACAATGCATTGACTAACTGGTTGGCTGACGCCCGCACCTTAGCCAGTCCAAACATCGTCATCATACTGGTGGGAAACAAGAAAGATTTGGAGGCAGAAAGAGAAGTAACTTTTCTGGAAGCCAGTCGCTTTGCTCAGGAAAATGGTAAAGTGGCTCACTTTAAAAAAAGAAAAAAAAAAGGAAAAAAATCACTGCCACATCCAGTTGTTCGTGAACAAAATTACTCAACACATACTTAAGGGCCATGTTCTGGTTTCAGTTTAAAGTACTTCTGGTTCATACAGGCATGTGTACATGCATCTTTGGGTAAACCTGTAACATTGAGTCATTGTGGATACACTATATTCGCTAATCATTTGGCCTTTGCGTATGTCCTGTAATATTGTTGTGTTTTCCGTGCAGTGGTTGTCACATGGATCTGTGCTGTTTGTAGAGTTGATGTTCCTGGAGACAAGTGCCCTCACGGGAGAAAATGTAGAGGAGACATTTTTGAAATGTGCACGATCAATTCTCACAAAAATAGAATCAGGTAAGACATCAATTAATTTTTCACATTCAATCTTAAGAGATGTTGATGAGTGTTTGAATATGGTAAGATATAGCTGTATGATACACATATAATAGGGTATTAGAGATTGATAAATGTTTCTGTTAAAATCTGGTAAGACGTAACTAAATGTTCAAATATAGAATCTGGTAGAACACTAACGAATGTTCCAAATTGAGTATCCTAGTTAAGACCTGTAATGAACGTTCCAAGTAGAGTTGGACAAGACATTGATGAATGCATATATTTGAAATCATTTTTACCCTGGCTTTTGGCGAAATTTGAACTCGAGTGTTACAAACCTCATATTCATTATAAGGAATAGGGAAACCTATCTAAACAGTGTTTCCATGTATGTATTTTAGAACCTGTAGGATTGGCCAGATTTAAATGAGCATGGTTACATGATCATTAGGTAAGATCGGGTCAGATCAGGTCAGTGATTACCTTTCTCTACCAGGTGCAGCAACCTGCGGGTAGTCGTGGGTTTCCCCCGGGCTCATCCCGGTTTCCACCCACCATAATGCTGACTGCCGCCGTATAAGTGAAATATTCTTGAGTATGGTGCAAAACACCAATCAAATAAATAAATAAAATAAATCTCACCCAGGTGAATTGGACCCTGAGCGTATTGGCTCAGGTATACAGTATGGGGACGCATCTCTCAGACGCCTGCAGCGGAATCAGACCACAACTCGCCGCCCAGACTGCGCATGCTGACATCGTGTTCAGGGTTTGAGTGTAGGCGAAGGCTGGATGAGGGAGCTGACAGGATGACAGGCAGATTCTTCACTGTTCAGTGTGAACTTTGTACATAAGCGCACAGCAGGTGTGAGCCTTGCTGCTGTAACCTAGCATTGGTAGGACTGTACTTATATTACACAGAGACCCAGGCGCTGGGGGGGATGGCACCAGTCTCTGCCCAGGGGAAGCTGTACACTGCTGCGGTCATTTTCAGCAGAAACACTTCTTAATGCACTGCTTTAACTTTAAGTTAACATTCCATTTATGTATACCTTTGTGTTGTACCTACTTTTATTTATTTTTGAAAGTTCAGACTTGTTCTGACATGTAGAAGAAAGAAGTTTAGGGCAACTTTTATATACTATACTCCATTATCTGAAGGCAGGGTTAATTTCATATGGTTTGCTATGCATAGCTTACTGTCGTTTCATTTGAGCAGGCTCTGTATCATGGTTGTAGTCATGTATTAATGGTGACACTAACTCAAAAGTTTAACCTGTGTGATTATGAGAAGGATTCAAGCAGTGAACAGCTGAGCCTGGGTAGCTGTTGGCCTGGGACCCCAGTCTGCTGTGCTAGGCTTTGCATCTGTCTATGTACATAGCTGTAATATACCATCTCATGTGACATGTTGTATTATAGTAACTGGGCAAACACTTTTTGCATTATAATACAGGCTTGTTACTGGCTTGATATACACCATAGCAAACATTATATTGATTGTAATATATATACATATATACCAAGCCTTCGTGGACTTCATTGTGATCTAGTTTACTGTTTAAGACTTCGATTTTTTTTTTCCATTTCATGTCTTAACTTTTGTGAGATTTATTTGATGTCATTGTTTCAAAAACGTCAGACACCTTTTCATTTTCAGAGAATATTGAGCAAGTGAATTAGTTATGATTTGCATCTTTGTGTTTACAATGTGAACAGTGCGATTAACATTGACGATATGACCTTTTATTGATTTGAGACAGATGTTTATTCTGTGTGGGGGAGGCTATTTATTATACTGCTCATCTCTTGGGGAAATGTTGCGGACAAATTTCTACCTGGGGCTTATAGCTCGAAACTGCATTGTTTCCATTGTAACTGTAGTGTGTCCTAAAATTTCGTCCGTGTCTAAGATACTCATTTCGCTGGATTCTGAGAGTTCTGTCACCTGTAGAAAGGTCGTCTGAGAATTTTTTTTTAGAAGGTAGGATATCATACTGGAAAAATTGTTTCAGTACCAAAACTAAGTATATTATGACTTAGCCTCTAGAAGTGCACTTTTTCAGGTGAATTTTGAGGGCAAATAACTTTCATCTGTATTATTGGGTGTCATTTTTCAAAAAGCTGCAACTCAGCACAAATAGCAAGTAAGTAAACCCCATGGTATTAGAAATACCCCTTCATTTCAAGATGAAAATGGCACAAAGTGTGGTAATGTCAGTATTGGAATTTTCTGAAGTTGTGCAAAAAAGTTTGGTGATTCATGGAACTTGAAGAACATCTCTGCTTGAGAAAAATCATGCTTTTGGATCCCCATGTTACTTTGTATTGATTTTGGTTAGTTTCATTTGAAATGTTTGTTTTGTATTCAAGAATACATTTACTAAATGTTATTTTACTGCTGTTCTTTTTTTTACTTGTTAATATGAAGTTGTTTTTGTTTGGTGAATTCAGAATCTGAAATTTGTTCAGGGTATAATCGTTAAGGCCATTAATGATTTTATGTGCTCTCTCATATTTCATAAAAAAATGTCCGGTATAATCTTTGGTAGACTGCTGTTTGCTGTAATTTTGTAAAATTTCTTTTTACAGGCATTTGTCTTTAATGGCCTTTGGTGCACCCTGTTTTCTTTGTACTCTAATGTGACTTGAATCCCCATGTAATGCAAGCTAGCTTGTTTGAACATCAAGTGACTTCACATTTTGAAAAAAAAATAACACCAATATGCCTTTGTTAATTGCTTTTTTTTGGGGGGGGGGGGGGAATTTTACACTGTTGGTTTTAGTTTGTAGAAATTTATCACATGTTCATGTACATTCATTTGTATGATCTGATCAGCATATCATCTGTAGTATAAGGTAGTGCAAAGTGTGTTTGCTTCTCGAAGACAAATTTTTAATCGTAGACTAATGAGCACATCCATGAGGCATTGACTGTGCATGTCTGTGACTTGGCTTGGTTATCTGGGCATTGTTTGTATCAGCCATGCTTAACATTGCTTTCTGTCAACATGTGTTTACAAGTACATTATACATTATTGGATATGGATGTATATTATGTCACAGTGTTGTCCTTGTTTTGTGAGGAATGGAATCAGTTAGGTGTTCAATAACATCTGGGCATATATCTGGCTAGCAATTACATCAAAATATGTGTACAAAGACCTAATCATGCAAACTTAATTGCTGATATATTGTATGTCATTTGAGAGTCACACATAACAGCCTAAACTGATTGAGTATGCCATTTTATGCATTTTTTCGCCATAATATAGAAAGCTTGAATTTGTCTCTACAGAAAATCAAAATAATGTGACAATTCATGCATGTTTTTGTTATATGATAATCTCATTTGTGTATTCAGATGACCAGCCCTAACACTTAGCAGTAGTTACTGTTAGAATTGCACATGAAGGGTGTCCCCAAGGTCTAAAATCTTCAAAATGAGGGTATTGAATTAATAGTGAATGCAACTAGGTTTACAATTTTGGGGGTAGATTCAAGTTTTTGGCTTGCTATAAAGTTTTCTGTACACTTAACTGGGAAGGGATGGGGTGGGTTGAGTTAATGAGAGATTACAATTTGTTGCATACAGATGCTTCACATAAATGATTCCTCAAGTTTGTTATGGTGTATGAAAGATGTGTTGTGTGAATATTCTCCAGTACTGTGGCTTGGCTATTTGAGCTGGTGCAGTTGTAAATGTGTGCTAACTACTTCTATGTAGCTGGAGGCAGTGTTCATCTGAAATTTGGCGATGTAGATATACGTTTTATCTTACTGTTGTTGGTGAGAGGAGGGCAGTGTATATATAACCCTGATGACTTGTGATGTTCTGTATAGAGTTTTATATCTGCATTGTCTGAATAAAGTCACACTCTAGTGAGAATTCAGTATTGGCTCTTCGCACTTGTGCTCTATTTCTCTTGAGATGCATGCCCCGCATTTTCCCAGCATTAGAATCCCCCGCCCCTCAATCCTCAAAATGGATGTCTTTCTTTGTTAGCTTGGGGTTCAACATCATTTTGGTAATAATATAGTGGTGCTTGTTTGTAGCAGGCTGATTTACTTGATGTGATGTTTATAGTGTTGATTATTCTTATAGTGTCCGCCACGAACTCGAGCAACATGGGATCAAACCCAGGTTGGGTCACAAGGAAGACTGCGGCATAGTCTTGCTCTGCCACCAGAAAACACACACCTCGTGACTCCTCGTTCTCATATGACTGGCAACTTGGGGAAAGTTGTGACTTTACCGCAGACTCTATCTGTTTCCTCCTACCATACTGCTGCATAATGTAAAATATTCACATGCATACGTTAAAACCCAAGCACACATTCGTACATAGACACGGAATGCTGAAGGCTGCACCCAGTCACAATATACCCAGACCTTCGCCTGTTTTTTTTAGACTACAGTTTGAAAGTCTTGGGTATGACTTAAACTCATGACTGCATAGGGGTGCTCTGCTTCTTTGTCATCACGGTGTGGGCTTCTAAATAAATGAAGTTTAGGAAAATTTGTCACTTGAAGATAACTACTCAGCGTTTTAAAACATGAAAAATCACTGTGGGTGATAAGCACGGTGAATAATTTCATAATGAAGTTCGTAGTTTGACATGACATTTGTCGGGCACCTGCTAATGGGTGGTGGTTTATTCTGGTTTGCTCCACCCATAAACCTGAACAATTCCAGGGAAGTGAAAAATTCAGTGCTTGACCATGGCATTAAAGAATGTGGCGAACAGGTAAATGGGACAGCACCTGATGATACCATTTCACCTTGTCAAGGGCACATTTTCACTAAAAACAATAGGGATTTTCCTCCATATCTAACATTACCTTACTCCACAGTTTAATGCATATTTATGGCAGAAATCTCAGAACACCTCTCCCACATCACAACAGTTATTTTTTGAGGACATGTCTGTCCACATGCACTATATGAAATGTTCTTCAATAGAACACAGTAATAAAAATGATATGAAGGACACATACTTGGAGGACTGGCATGTGGGAGAAATCTGTGATGTTATATAACACCAAGAGATGTTGTAATGGAAGTGTGTGGTAATGGAGAGATGCACACTTTTGTAAAATGTGGCCCAAGCTACCGTACCCTCAAAGTTCCTGACACAGTGCAGCAACTAAGCTCACACTATTTATCTGATTGTTTTTTTATGTTATACTCAAGAAAATTTCACTTGTACGACAGCCGCCAGAATTATGGTGGGAGGAAATTGGGCAGCGTCCGGGGGAAACCCATGATCTTCCGCAGGTTGCTGTCAGACATTCCCACTTACAACCTGAGAGGAAGCCATCATGAGCAGGACTTGAAGTCACAGAGATCACATTGGTGAAAGGCTCTTAGGTCACTGCCGTGCTAGCACGCTAACCACCTCTGCCCCTGCCCGCACTTGTGGATTCCTGTTAAACTAAAATCAAAGGCTATGATAAACTCTGACTTCTACATGTATTTGTATTAAAGTCACTCCACAATCAGTACTCAGACTTTCATATCTACTTAAGTTTACACTCCACAGTTTTTCGCGATCCCAGTAAACATGGTCACCAGGTGACCTGATCCTTGAAATAATTCGGTTCCCACTCCTCTTCCTTCAACATCCAAGTGGTGGTGTACTTTCTGTCTGCGGCGCTTGAGTGCATCAAGTACAGCAGCCGATTCTCAATTTTCTCCACAGCGGCCAAGGTCAGCACCAGGCTCTCGTGCTTCAGCATACTGTAGACATTAAGACCTGCATGACAGAGAGCATACAGTAGACATGAAGACCTGCAGGACAGAGAGCATACTGTAGACATGAAGACCTGCATGACAGAGCATACAGTAGACATGAAGACCTGCAGGACAGAGAGCATACAGTAGACATGAAGACCTGCAGGACAGAGAGCATACAGTAGACATGAAGACCTGCAGGACAGAGAGCATACAGTAGACATGAAGACCTGCAGGACAGAGAGCATACAGTAGACATGAAGACCTGCAGGACAGAGAGCACACAGTAGACATGAAGACCTGCAGGACAGAGAGCATACAGTAGACATGAAGACCTGCAGGACAGAGAGCATACAGTAGACATGAAGAACTGCATGACAGAGAGCATACAGTAGACATGAAGACCTGCAGGACAGAGAGCATACAGTAGACATTAAGACCTGTAGGAGAGAGAGCATACAGTAGACATGAAGAACTTCATGACAGAGAGCATACAGTAGACATGAAGAACTGCATGACAGAGAGCATACAGTAGACATGAAGACCTGCAGGACAGAGAGCATACTGTAGACATTAAGACCTGCAGGACAGAGAGCATACAGTAGATATGAAGACCTGCAGGACAGAGAGCATACAGTAGACATGAAGAACTGCATGACAGAGAGCATACAGTAGACATGAAGACCTGTGTGACAGAGAGCATACAGTAGACATGAAGACCTGCATGACAGAGAGCATACAGTAGACATGAAGACCTGCATGACAGAGAGCATACAGTAGACATGAAGACCTGCACGACAGAGACATACTGTAGACATTAAGACCTGCAGGACAGAGAGCATACAGTAGACTTGAAGACCTGCATGACAGAGAGCATACAGTAGACATGAAGAACTGCGTGACACAGAGCATACAGTAGACTTGAAGACCTGCAGGACAGAGAGCATACAGTAGACATGAAGAACTGCGTGACAGAGAGCATACAGTAGACATGAAGACCTGCATGACAGAGCATACAGTAGACATGAAGACCTGCAGGACAGAGAGCATACAGTAGACATGAAGACCTGCGTGACAGAGAGCATACAGTAGACATGAAGAACTGCGTGACAGAGAGCATACAGTAGACATGAAGACCTGCAGGACAGAGAGCATACAGCAGACATAAAGACCTGCAGGACAGAGACATAATGTAGACATGAAGACCTGCATGACAAAAAGCATACAGTAGACATGAAGACCTGCATGACAGAGAGCATACAGTAGACATGAAGACCTGCATGACAGAGAGCATACAGTAGACATGAAGACCTGCATGACAGTGCATACAGTAGACATGAAGACCTGCATGACAGAGAGCATACTGTAGACATGAAGACCTGCATGACAGAGAGCATACAGTAATCATGAAGACCTCCATGTCCCGATAGACACCATGCTGTTCAGTAAATATTAAAACCTGAACAATAGACAGCATACCGTAGACTAAGCCATGCATGAGAGCATACTGTAGATGTTAACATCTGCAGAATGAAAGAGATCAGAATGTAGATGTTAAGACCTGAATGATAGAGAACACACCGCAGATATTAAGGTCTGAATCATGAGAGAGCACACTGTGGATGGTAAAACCTGAATGATGGTGAGCGTACTGTAGATGTTAAGACCTTAATGATGGTGAGCATACTGTCAATGTTAAGACCTTAATGATGGTGAGCATATTGTTGATGTTAAGGACTGAATGATAGAAAGAATACTGTAGATGCATGACAAAGAGCATACAGTAGACATGAAGACCTGCATGCCAGAGAGCACATAGTAGGCATTAAGACCTGCATGACAGAGAGCATACAGTAGACATGAAGATCTGCATGACAGAGAGCATACTGTAGACATGAAGACCTGCATGACAGAGAGCATACTGTAGACATGAAGACCTGCATGACAGAGAGCATACTGTAGACATGAAGACCAGCATGACAGAGAGCATATAGTAGATATGAAGACCTAGATATTAAGACCTGAACAATAGACAGCATACCGTAGACTATGCCATGCATGAGAGCATACTGTAGATGTTAACATCTGCAGAATGAAAGAGATCAGAATGTAGATGTTAAGACCTGAATGATAGAGAACACACTGCAGATATTAAGGTCTGAATCATGAGAGAGCACACTGTGGATTGTAAAACCTGAATGATGGTGAGCGTACTGTTGATGTTAAGACCTTTATGATGGTGAGCATACTGTCGATGTTAAGACCTTAATGATGGTGAGCATATTGTCGATGTTAAGGACTGAATGACAGAAAGAATACTGTAGATGCAAAGACCTGAGTGATACAGAGCATACTGTAGATATTAAGGCCTGAATGATACAGAGCATACTGTAGATGTAAAGACCTGAATGATACAGAGCATACTGTAGATGTTAAGGCCTGAATGATACAGAGCATACTGTTGATGATAAGGCCTGAATGATGGTGAGCATACTGTAGATGTTAAGGCCTGGATGATGGTGAGCATACTGTAGACGTTAAGGCCTGAATGATGGTGAGCATACTGTAGATGTTAAGGCCTGAATGAAAGAGATCATGCTGTAGATTTTAAGGCCTGAATGATGGTGAGCATACTGTAGATGTTAAGGCCTGAATGATGGTGACCATACTGTAGATGTTAAGATCAGAATGATACAGAGCATACTGTCAGCGTTAACCTGCATGATAGAGAGCATACAAATGTTCGGGTTTGAAGAAAACAGACCTTAAAGCATATGTGTAGCTTCTAATCTGCACACCACAGAGCACATTGTACATGTTCAAACCTGCGACACATAGATGTCGAGCATACAATTCTGCTCTGAATAAAACACGGTTAATAGAACAGCTCCAGATCTCAACACCACGAAGCATACTGGTACAGCAAATGTCAAAACCTGCACAGGGCATATGATCCCAGCAGTACATGTTCTGAACAGTACAAAACAGTCAGGGGTTGAATTGAAGAAAAAAAAACTACATGCACACAATGTATCACACAACACAACCTACATACACTCTGTATCGGTATGCACTGTCATATTTTGGAGAAATTTATAGCAGGAAAGTAGACAGAGAAATCAAGTGGATTAACTCCCACTACAGGGCATTTTTGGTACAATGTAGGTTTATGGTGGGTATGTACAGTCAGGTAATGTAGTGGAAAAACTTCTACACGCAAGGCCCAATGTTTAGATGCACTGCTTTATGTACATAGACTAAGCTTCTAAACATCACAGTGCAGGTACTGCAAATACCCAAGCCAGCATCAAAACAAAGCATACACATCTTTTCAAAGGCAGAAACCAGAGCATACACACAGTACATCAGAGCACTATTATAAAGTGTATAGAACACATCATACATACCCAGAATAAAGCAGAGAGTACATGCTCTGACTGGCACAAACTAGGGCATACACACAGCATATCAGAGCACTATTATAAAGTGTATAGAACACACCATACTTACCCAGAATAAAGCAGAGAGTACATGCTCTGACTGGCACAACCAGGGCATACACACAGCACATCAGAGCACTATTATAAAGTGCATAGAACACACCATACTTACCCAGAATAAAGCAGAGAGTACATGCTCTGACTGGCACAAACCAGGGCATACACACAGCACATCAGAGCACTATTATAAAGTGTATAGAACACACCATACTTACCCAGAATAAAGCAGAGAGTACATGCTCTGACTGGCACAACCAGGGCATACACACAGCACATCAGAGCACTATTATAAAGTGCATAGAACACACCATACTTACCCAGAATAAAGCAGAGAGTACATGCTCTGACTGGCACAAACCAGGGCATACACACAGCACATCAGAGCACTATTATAAAGTGTATAGAACACACCATACTTACCCAGAATAAAGCAGAGAGTACATGCTCTGACTGGCACAACCAGGGCATACACACAGCACATCAGAGCACTATTATAAAGTGTATAGAACACATCATACATACCCAGAATAAAGCAGAGAGTACATGCTCTGACTGGCACAACCAGGGCATACACACAGCACATCAGAGCACTATTATAAAGTGTATAGAACACATCATACATACCCAGAATAAAGCAGAGAGTACATGCTCTGACTGGCACAAACTAGGGCATACAGACAGCACATCAGAGCACTATTATAAAGTGTATAGAACACATCATACATACCCAGAATAAAGCAGAGAGTACATGCTCTGACTGGCACAACCAGGGCATACACACAGCACATCAGAGCACTATTATAAAGTGTATAGAACACACCATACATACCCAGAATAAAGCAGAGAGTACATGCTCTGACTGGCACAAACTAGGGCATACAGACAGCACATCAGAGCACTATTATAAAGTGTATAGATCACACCATACATACCCAGAATAAAGCAGAGAGTACATGCTCTGACTGGCACAAACTAGGGCATACAGACAGCACATCAGAGCACTATTATAAAGTGTATAGAACACACCATACACACCCAGAATAAAGCAGAGAGTACATGCTCTGACTGGCACAAACTAGGGCATACAGACAGCACATCAGAGCACTATTATAAAGTGTATAGAACACATCATACATACCCAGAATAAAGCAGAGAGTACATGCTCTGACTGGCACAAACTAGGGCATACAGACAGCACATCAGAGCACTATTATAAAGTGTATAGAACACACCATACATACCCAGAAGAAAGCAGAGAGTACATGCTCTGACTGGCACAACCAGGGCATACACACAGCACATCAGAGCACTATTATAAAGTGTACAGAACACATCATACATACCCAGAATAAAGCAGAGAGTACATGCTCTGACTGGCACAAACCAGGGCATACAGACAGCACATCAGAGCACTATTATAAAGTGTATAGAACACACCATACTTACCCAGAATAAAGCAGAGAGTACATGCTCTGACTGGCACAACCAGGGCATACACACAGCACATCAGAGCACTATTATAAAGTGTATAGAACACATCATACATACCCAGAATAAAGCAGAGAGTACATGCTCTGACTGGCACAACCAGGGCATACACACAGCACATCAGAGCACTATTATAAAGTGTATAGAACACATCATACATACCCAGAATAAAGCAGAGAGTACATGCTCTGACTGGCACAACCAGGGCATACACACAGCACATCAGAGCACTATTATAAAGTGCATAGAACACATCATACTTACCCAGAATAAAGCAGAGAGTACATGCTCTGACTGGCACAACCAGGGCATACACACAGCACATCAGAGCACTATTATAAAGTGTATAGAACACATCATACATACCCAGAATAAAGGAGAGAGTACATGCTCTGACTGGCACAACCAGGGCATACAGACAGCACATCAGAGCACTATTATAAAGTGTATAGAACACATCATACATACCCAGAATAAAGCAGAGAGTACATGCTCTGACTGGCACAAACTAGGGCATACACACAGCACATCAGAGCACTATTATAAAGTGTATAGAACACATCATACATACCCAGAATAAAGCAGAGAGTACATGCTCTGACTGGCACAAACCAGGGCATACAGACAGCACATCAGAGCACTATTATAAAGTGTATAGAACACATCATACATACCCAGAATAAAGCAGAGAGTACATGCTCTGACTGGCACAAACTAGGGCATACAGACAGCACATCAGAGCACTATTATAAAGTGTATAGAACACATCATACATACCCAGAATAAAGCAGAGAGTACATGCTCTGACTGGCACAAACTAGGGCATACAGACAGCACATCAGAGCACTATTATAAAGTGTATAGAACACACCATACATACCCAGAATAAAGCAGAGAGTACATGCTCTGACTGGCACAACCAGGGCATACAGACAGCACATCAGAGCACTATTATAAAGTGTACAGAACACATCATACATACCCAGAATAAAGCAGAGAGTATATGCTCTGACTGGCACAAACCAGGGCATACAGACAGCACATCAGAGCACTATTATAAAGTGTATAGAACACACCATACATATCCAGAATAAAGCAGAGAGTACATGCTCTGACTGGCACAAACCAGGGCATACAGACAGCACATCAGAGCACTATTATAAAGTGTATAGATCACACCATACATACCCAGAATAAAGCAGAGAGTACATGCTCTGACTGGCACAACCAGGGCATACACACAGCACATCAGAGCACTATTATAAAGTGTATAGATCACACCATACATATCCAGAATAAAGCAGAGAGTACATGCTCTGACTGGCACAAACCAGGGCATACAGACAGCACATCAGAGCACTATTATAAAGTGTATAGATCACACCATACTTACCCAGAATAAAGCAGAGAGTACATACTCTGACTGGCACAACCAGGGCATACACACAGCATATCAGAGCACTATTATAAAGTGTATAGAACACATCATACATACCCAGAATAAAGCAGAGAGTACATGCTCTGACTGGCACAAACTAGGGCATACAGACAGCACATCAGAGCACTATTATAAAGTGTATAGAACACACCATACTTACCCAGAATAAAGCAGAGAGTACATGCTCTGACTGGCACAACCAGGGCATATAGACATCACATCAGAGCACTATTATAAAGTGTATAGATCACACCATACATACCCAGAATAAAGCAGAGAGAACATGCTCTGACTGGCA
Source organism: Liolophura sinensis (assembly GCF_032854445.1). NCBI lineage: Eukaryota > Metazoa > Mollusca > Polyplacophora > Chitonida > Chitonidae > Liolophura > Liolophura sinensis. The sequence continues at coordinate 18,155,574 of NC_088300.1, read as the reverse complement.
CAAACCAGGGCATACAGACAGCACATCAGAGCACTATTATAAAGTGTATAGATCACACCATACTTACCCAGAATAAAGCAGAGAGTACAAGCTCTGACTGGCACAACCAGGGCATACACACAGCATATCAGAGCACTATTATAAAGTGTATAGATCACACCATACATACCCAGAATAAAGCAGAGAGTACATGCTCTGACTGGCACAAACCAGGGCATACAGACAGCACATCAGAGCACTATTATAAAGTGTATAGAACACACCATACATACCCAGAATAAAGCAGAGAGTACATGCTCTGACTGGCACAAACTAGGGCATACACACAGCACATCAGAGCACTATTATTAAGTGTATAGAACACACCATACATACCCGTAATAAAGCAGAGAGTACATGCTAGAACACACCCTATATGCACAAAACGAAGTCAACAGTACAGCCTTCTGTCTCGCACAAAATATAGCATACAGTGCATATACCATAAATGACCTCAAATTTCGTCCACAAAAGTGCATTTTTAGAGGCAAATACATGTTACAAAATATCTTTTTTCTTGCAATGAAACTTAAAATTTTCCAGTTGAATATCATCCCATGTTCAAAGCTAACCTCAAAAACCTTTCTAAAATCAACAGAACTCTGAGAATCAGAAGAAAATGTGCAAGTCAGTCATGGACGAAATTTACGGTCATTTAAAATATTTAGAGTAATCTACACAAATACAGCATAATGTCAACACATAGAGCTGCACAGATGAGGGCATAGCCACATTCCAGCCTGTCCCAGGTTAGATCCACAAACATAGGAGCATGCTGCACGCATTCATACATACACATACCTATATTCATATCTACACAGCACACTTACATGTAATACTACAGATCAAAGAGAACAGATATAATAAATTAAAAGTATGCACTGATGCTCTCCATCTATATCTTTAATGTAACAAAAAAGGAAAACAACAGTGAATGACGTACCATAGACTGGCATCAGGTTAAAACTTGGTATTTTGTTCAGAGACAGGCTGATGTTTCTTGGCATTATGTCAGTGCTGTTAACATAAACGGCAAGAATCAAATGACATACTCACATATTCAAACATAACTTAAAAGAATCCTCAATTTACATGTATAACTAAGGAAATATAGAGTAATATATATCTGATATAAAGGAACTGCTCTACCCGGTTTCCTTCCAACATAATGCTGGCTGCTGTTGTAAAAGACGATGGAAACGACATAGAGAAGTTCTTTTAAATCAGACATGCATACTGCACTCAAAAATATTTCTCTTATACAACAGTAGCCAGCATCATGGTGGAAGGAAACCTTTAAATCAGACATACATTACACTACATGTATATTGCAAGGTCTCTGCACAGTTTCCTTTCACCATAATGCTGGCTGCTGTCTTATAAAGTGAAATATTCTTGAGCATGGCGTAAAATACCAATCAAATCAACAAATAAAATAAATTTGAAAGAACTTTAAATCCCCATCTTTTCCATCAAATACAAAATCTTTCATTCACTTTTATGAACACAGGTATACCTGACATGACATAAAAATATTACTGCTTTGATGTCAAAATCAGAAAGGACATAAATTTGTCTTCTTTTGCAAGGAATGGTTAGGTCATCAGTTTAGAGGGATGTAGGTGCATAGTGTCATCAAGAGATGATCAGCGCTGTGAAAAGCTGTCTGAACTTACTCATCTATGAACAGTACAGAAACGCCCCACTTCCGAGATTCAGCTAAAGATTCCATGTACTGCAACATCAATGTGACTCAAACTAGAAATACAGCATACAAGTTAAAAAATAAATTTGTACACCAAATTCAACATTTATTCAAACTGCTTAAAATCAATGGGACTTTGAATTAAGCAGCCAGTTGCACCGGTAAGTCTGATGTACCATACATATCACATAGTATGCACGAGAAAAATTTCTAAACAAGTGAAAGCTCAATACTCCCTTGATTTCATTCATAACTACTTGAGAATATAAAATAGACTGTCAAAGCATCAAGTACCTGCTGCTAGCCTTATACCACATATATGCTACTAATATACTGCTTAAATACAGAACCCCAAAATATTGCTGTTTTTTCACCAGCCCTGGGCTAAGGGAAGTAAATCTTGCCAAAAAGAAACAAAAAGTGAGCTCCAAGTAACTGAAGGGCAAATATGTTACTGTCCCTTTTTTGTACAAATATCTGTACTCTTCACCCAGGAGTTAAAAGATATGCTTCTCTCAATACATTAAGTTCAAGGACTTGAGTTTGTCAGGTGTGACATTTAAAACATTTGGACATCCTTATTTGTTTCATTCAACTATGTATTTGTCGCTATTTATCAAGACACACTGAATGTGTCACACCATCCCTTGGGCCCCATATCTCCATTTAGTGACTTTATTTATTCCCATGGAATGGAATGGACTGGGGTTTCAGTTGCTTCGTATATTTGACTGAAATTATCATAATATGTCACCATTTTTTCAGTCACTTTCTCACAGGCACTTTGATCTTGCCATTAACTCAGAGTGCTTTTTATTATTATCATTATTATCATTATTATTATTATCTGCTGCCTAAGTAGACAGAGGACAATTACATGCAGAAAACTTGATACTCAACATAAACGACCTTTTTGCTTCATGTACTCTCACAATGAAGAGACCATGTAGGTGTAGCACTTCTTAAGATCCTTCGTCTTACTCCAGGCAGATAAAACAGACCTGGATAGAATGCTAGTTGTACTCACCTCTGGCTGATCACTGGGGATGTCAAATGAGTCTACTATGTGTAAATCTCCCTGGGAACATACATAAAGATCAGATATAAATGGACAGTCAGATGATAGGTTACTTGAATTTTTTTATTCACTAACTGAACAGTTTGTCCATTGCAAATGGCTACTGTAACATGCAGTCAACATTGCACAATCAAATCAGTGCAAATGTGACATAATTAGATACACTCTTTCCCCTAAAATCTTGAATTTTTTTTTGTTTTTTTTTTTTGACATTGCTGCTTCACTGGACTGTCATGGAGAAGGCACCAGACATGACACCCGACCTTAGCACTGCATCTGGACACCTCATCCTTTATGCTGGGTGTTATATGAGGAAGTTCCAGGATTATCAAACTCTAAGTCAACTCAAACTGGTTAAGCTCTTTATTAATGTGCTTCTATTGCCATTAGATTATTTATTAACTAAACATACCTGTGCCAATTTGACAGATAATGCCACCCGCAAACCAAGCGCCCTGGTTGTCTTTGCCAACATATAAAAGTAACTTTTGGGACCTCTTGGACCGTGAGCAGCACCCCCTGTAACCAACATACCAGTAGTCCATATGATTTATTTCATTATTTATCTGATTGGTGTTAAGAATATTTCATTTATACGATGACTGCCAGCATTATGTTGGAAGGAATGAGTGTGGGGGACACTCATAACCATCTGCAGGCCACTGGCAGATCTTCTCATGTAGGACATGAATCGAATTAAGTCAGTGTGAGCTGGCATTGAACTGACAGCAACCACACTGGTGATTTACTTATCTGATTGGTGTTTTATGCTGTACTTGAGACCACCACTGATGAGTTGCTCCTAATTGAAGAATGTGTTGTGCTACCCTCCTAACCATGCGAACATGGGTGCCCTTTAGTCCTAATGATAATATTACATATTGTATGTGCATGTTAGCACATGAACATGTTCTGGACACACATACAACTGGAAATTTAGTACATTTCTTAAGTCATCAGTTATCTGATAAAAAATTATCCTTTCATAAATGGAAACTTTAAATCCAAGTTCATAAGCATTTCATTACATTTATTTCATTTGAAATTATGTCTAACAATGTACTTACAATAATTACTAACAATCTTTTTACTCATGTCATGTTCATCAGAAAATGGCAACGCTGGAAAGCCACATACCTGACCAGCCTGGTGATCGAGCCGAGACCAAGAGCAATGTTTCATCCCAGCAATTTCATAAACTCCCATTTCATAAACCAGGATGTTTAAATAGCACACAGTAAAAGCATTTCATATATACCCTTCTTAAAGATAGGAGAGCGGATACTCCCGTGTCGAGCCCGTCCAGTCCCTTTCTGTGGCCACGGTTTCCGTCCCCCTCCCCTCATCTCCGCTCTTGTCGGGACTCTTTTATAGTCCTGTCAAGAAGGTAAGATACAAATACAACATACCACATGCATGCTAACTAAAAATCCATGATACTGATACACAGGCATAGAGTGCATATACAATTTTGAATGCTAATGGTCAAGAAAGGATTATTTATTTTGGTACATGGCACTAAATTCATCTTTTGTTTTTAGGATCTTTTTGAGTTGACAACATCATCAACATGTCTAACATTAGTCATCTTCAAGTAAATAATATTTAATTTAAGGATTAAAATTATTTTCCAAGGTACCACTTTCTATCTTGCTGTTTAACATAATTTATTTGTCTTGTCCTTTAAAATTCACTTACAATCTTCTTATAGAGTGACTGCCATGTGACATTCTGATGAAGAACATCAATGCTGCAATAAAAAAGGGAAGGTGTGAGATTTGAAACACCCTGGCATTCTATACACAGTTACAGCCCTTGATAAACAGATCAGCCCATGTGCTACATGCACCATATTTCACTTTCTCCTACCACTTGATTCATTTATTTGATTGTTGTTATACAGCAGCTATAATTGTGTGCTATACTCAAATATGTATGTTACACTGATTGAAGGCAAGGGATCTCCAGTGAACTTCATGCAAGACAACACAGGAGACAATCATCACTTTACTTCCACCAAGACTCTAAAAACAGAGGACTTCATGCCAGACAACATAAGAGACGTGGATCATTTTACTGCCACCAAGACTCTAAAAATGGAGAACTTCATGCCAGACAATATAAGAGACGTTCATCATTTACTGCCGCAAAGACTCTAAAAACAGAGGGCTTCATGCAAAACAATGTAGGAGACATTCATCATTTTACTTCACCAAGACTCTAAAAACAGAGAACTTCCTGCAAGACAACACAGGACATTTGATCACTTTACTGCCACCAAGACTCTAAAAAACAGAGAGCTTCATGCAAACGTTCATTATTTTACTGCCACAAAGACTCTACAAGCAGAGATCTTCAAGCAAGACAACACAGTACACACTGATCACTTTACTGCCACAAAGACTCTAAAAACAGAGAACTTCCTGCAAGACAACACAGGACATGTTGATCACTTTACTGCCACAAAGGACTCTAAAAACAGAGAACTTCCTACAAGACAACACAGGACACGTTGATCACTTTACTGCCACAAAGACTCTAAAAACAGAGAACTTCCTACAAGACAGCACAGGGACATGTGATCACTTTACTGCCACAAAGACTCTAAAAACAGAGAACTTCCTACAAGACAACACAGGACACGATCACTTTACTGCCACACAGACTCTAAAAACAGAGAACTTCCTACAAGACAGCACAGGACATGTTGATCACTTTACTGCCACAAAGACTCTAAAAACAGAGAACTTCCTACAAGACAGCACAGGACATGTTGATCACTTTACTGCCACAAAGACTCTAAAAACAGAGAACTTCCTACAAGACAGCACAGGACATGTTGATCACTTTACTGCCACCAAGACTCTAAAAACAGAGAGCTTCATGCAAAACAACATAGGAGACGTTCATCATTTTACTGCCACAAAGACTCTAAAAGCAGAGATCTTCAAGCAAGTCTACACAGGACACACTGATCACTTTACTGCCACCAAGACTCCAAAAACAGAGAACTTCAGGCAAGACAACACAGAACATGTTGATCAATTTACTGCCACAAAGGCTCTAAAAACAATGAAAGCACTGCGAACTAGAGAATTCTCTGTTTGAGAATCTTGCAAGACCTACTGGCTGAAAGCCAAGCTTTAATAACCAATCCAGTGTTTCTTACCACCCGAAATGCTCAGGGTTATAATTATGGGGTAATATAGACTATGCTAACAAATCATTTTGAGGACTGGTTAGCCAAAACTGGAGAACGTGGGATTTCCAGATAAATGTGTGTGCCTTTTGCTAAAATATAAATGAAACATTCACAAGAAAATAATTCTGGGTCAAAAATTCACGAAAAAACTATAGTGATGCATGTACGTTATTTCGATAGTAACCAGCACTGTGGGTAACATGTTGCAGTAGCTGTCATATGCTCATCTTGTAAGGCCACTTTAAAAGTCCAGCCCCTTTTGCATATTAAACAATACACGTAGGTGATTTAAATAGCCACTGAAATGGTTCTATCCAAATTTTTACAGCTGAATCCAGGAGTAAACATACTCTCTATACACATATGTAAATTTTATTTCTAGAAATAAGCATTAGATACATGGAAAAATAGAGCAAGAATTCTATTCACAAACCGTGGAAATGTAGCAAAGACATCTGGGTGTAGATCAACGAGGCCTAATTTCTCCTCCTCTGCAGTGTTAAGTGATTCTAACCAGGCCACCTTATTAGGTCGGTAGCGATCTGGGAATTCAACCTTGCGAGATGTAATGATCGGTACGGCTCGCTGTCTTGGAATGACAGCACCATCTTCAGGCAAGCCTATGAATTAAAACATTCATTTTTACAGAAATTTTCACTTACCTTAAATGACCTAAAGTTTCGTCCACAAAAGTGTATTTTTAGAGGCAAATAAATGACACAAAATATTACTTTTGGTGTTGAAATTTAAAATTTTCCAGTGGAATATCATCCCATGTAGCAAGCAAACCCTTAGCACACCTTTCTAAAAGTAACCAAACTCTCAGAATCAGGAAAAAATGGTCAGATTAGTCATGGATAAACTTTATGGTCATTTAGGGTATTTTAACTGATGCACAATGGTTTATTAAAAGCTGACAGATTAGTGATATGCATCAGCATATTAACAAGCCTTTGACCTACAGATACCTTTCACCAATGGTGAACGTGGGAAGGTATGACAGCAACCTGCGGATGGTCGTGGGTTTCTCCTGGGTTCTGCCCGGTTTCCACCCACCATACTGCTGGCCGCCGTCGTATAAGTGAAATATTCTTGAGTACGGCGTAAAACACCAAACCAAATACAGACACCTTCATCAAGGTAGGAAAATTATCATGTATTGTGTATTTAGCAATAAAGTTTCAATTCCTGATAAGCTCACACTCCGTCACAGCATTGGGATCATGGCGGGTTACTGTATGCTAGACACTTAGCGCTAACATTAGACAGCATGGTGTGTCACACAATGACACACAGTGTCATAATGTCACATCATGATGTAACTCAGCCATTACCAACGAATATCATGATGTCCTATGAATATGATTTCATTGTATTAAACACCACCATGCCATTATGAACTCTAATATCTTTGCACACAATGATGTCACTGTCACTGCACTGGATATCGTGATGAATATAAAAGTGTAATTTAAATTTTAATTCAAATCTATACAAGTCAAAGTACAAGATTTACAGTCAGTTGATGAAAATGACATAATTTCTTCTTAAAGTAGAATTTTCTCACAGAATTAACATCACATACTAATTATAATTTGAGATGTGTGATGTCAACAATCACTTTTAAATCCCAATAAACAGAAAAGACATCAGTTTTTTAGGTCATATTTTTCAATGAGGCATACGTATTCAAACATGGCGGCTGCCTCCACACCGCCCCACCCCCCCCACCCCGCATTCAATCCATCAGAGACAGAAATTAAAAGGTATCTTACAATGGCAGGCAACTGAGAAAAATGCCAGCGATGTAATAGTTTAATACTATGGCAGAACAGAGCTACAATGACCCATGTTAGGTAACTGTTAAGAAAATATGAAAAGTAAAATTCAACCAGGGACTGCAAACAGGATAAACATTATAACACCAGCAATGACTCTATTTCCGTACCTCTTCCATCAAAGGGCTCAAACCTGTCAAAATCCTGAGGTCTCCTGACTGACAAATGGAGAGAACACTGAAACAAAAAGTTTAGTCAAATCAGCTACACGTTGAGATTCCGACGGTGGATTATCGACTAGGCATGTGTGGTATTTTTACAATCGTAGAATGTAGCCCTGAATGTATCAAGTGAAGCGAGTGTTGACAGTGTTGTGGCTGTGCTCACGAAATCAATGATAGTATCATTGATAGAGATGTGGATAGACAAAATAATAAAACCTGTCAAAATCCAAAACATTACTATCTACTTACCGCCTGTGTGAAAGCTGTAAAGATGTTCTTCACGGGAATATTGCTATGAAAAAGCGCCGAAGCAGCCCGAGAAACCAACATTTCTTGGGCTGCTGTTGTTGTTGTAAACCATGTGTCTGATAGAACATGCAAAATTCCGGCCTTCAAAGGATCCGAAATGTATTAAAAAATAAATGGCTAATAAAGATACACATACAATTCTTATAAAGTTTTTATGGTTTATATAATATATCAAATGACCATTTACATTAACTATAAGTGAGTTTGCTGATAGTAAAATCTTTTTAAGCAAGTCCATTTTTTCAGAAGAGGAAATCAAGCAGTTCATGGGAGTTTTTACTGTTGGTTTTAAAGCGTTGTTTTCAGAGGGATGTACGAGTCCCGACTAAAGTCAAACACACGAAATTATTGACATTTTACCACAACTATGTTTTACCATGTAAGTATGAGAAACAAGGCTATTGCTGCTATAGTTAGAGTAACCTATGTCAGCATGGGGTAAATTCAAAGCGTCGAAATTTATGTTTCTTGTGTTCCATACATGACGAAATCTGACATCCGAATAAGGCGTACATCTCTTATCTGCGTACGGGACGCTTTCATGGACACGTTTATATCTCATTTGGACATTTTGGAATGTCCCGAAAGGATTATTTTGCCACGTTCGTCTGTCCGTCTGTCTGTTTGAACGACAAAGTCGCAATACAAAGGCTAGGTGTGTGAAAAGCTGCTTCTTACCACGTGATGGCAACCCCAATTTTCAAATTCCAGCATGGGAAAAATAACATTTGATGGTATTCAGAGAACTACGGCTTCACTACTGCCATGGATAGCAGCAAATCATATGTTGTCTTTATAAGTCTTCGTGAAGTATTGGTTTAGAGAGTTTAGTATTGGCTCCCATGTTATTCCATCTTGATTTAATCAAGTTAGCCAGCTCATGCTGGCTTCCTCTCCAGACTCCAGCCGTACGTGGGAAGGTCTGTCAGCAACCCGCGGATGGTTGTGGGTTTCCTTTGGGCTCTCCCCAGTTTCCTCGCAACATAATGCTGGGCGGCATCTTATAAGTGAAATATTCTTGAGTATGGCGTGAGGCACCAATCAAATAAATAAATTAATTAATTTAATCAAGTTAGTGATGTCCATCATTCTGTAAGACAGTTTGGAAGGTAGAGACCATGTGATCTTCTTTGTAACAACCGGTGTGGGTGAAGAAAACTGTTTTCCCAACATTATTGCATAGCAAACTGAATCGCTGTCAGTTATCTTGTATCCGTTGGATTTGTATAATTTTTGGCTTTCCAGATAATATGAGTATTTCTGCCAAGCTTTCATGATGCTATTTTGTACAACTAGGCTTTACTGGTCGCTAGCGAAGTGGCAAAAAGTGACCTTTTCCCCAATGCTTTAACCTTGTGCGGTCATTTTGTTTTCAACACGAAAGGATGGTTACATGACCCCCGACTTCCGACCCTTCTTACAAGATGCATGATCAACCATTGTCATGTTCCACCTAACACAGGTTGACTGGCACCTTAGTTTATACTTACACTGCTTGAAGTTTAAAGCAAAAGTGGCTGTTTAGTGACAAGTGTGTTGTGTATGGAGTTTATTTCACTGCGTAGGAAAGATTCATAGTAAGTTGAAGTAGGTAACTATTTGAATGAGGGGCTGTTTACTTCAATTTTCCTGTTACCTGAGCATCTTACTCTAAATAACAAGTTTCAGTGATGTGATGGCAGAAGAAAGCTGGTTAGGTAATGATATCATATTTGGTGTACAGATACATACTGAAGTGAACAAGGTTCATATTTAAACTTGGACTGTTGTGATCAAATTTCTGGTTTCCATGGCAGCTGAGTGAGCAAGTTTCTGCAATGTAAGAACAATAAAAATCCAAGCACTTAGGACAAGGATTTCATTTTTTGTGTGTATGTCGATCCATATCCAGGGGAACAAGGCCTCTATTTGAAGTGAAGAAAAAAGTTTGGTTTCCATGGGAACAGACTGGAAATAACCATTTTCAGCTGTGTGAACACAATAGAAATAGATTTCACAATGGCATTCCAAGTTTGATTTACAAGCTCGTGTGGAGGATAAAGGACTTCTAATTTAATCCGCCACTTTTTCAATCAGAGCTCTGATTTATAAATTTGCCGTCTGAAAATAACAAATTACCATTCTTTAGTTTTACTTACTATTTATAAATGTAACAGTTACCTGTACTAATGTAATATTGGTTCAACATTGGGAACATAGGCATTCATGCCAACTTATGTACATTTGGGTACATCGGTTTAATGTTTAATGTTGTTTTTATTAAATATGCAGTACGCTGTCATTGAACAAGTGCAGATCTGAAGTATTATTTGCTGTTTTTGTTTCGCCAGGTGTCCCTGGAACATGAGATTCTTCTCCATCCAAGATACTTTGGTCCTAACCTCCTCAACATTGTCAAGCAGAAGCTCTTCACTGAGGTAGAGGGTACCTGCACTGGAAAGTACGTTTTTTTTTTTAATATATTCTGATCTCAACATATATGGGTGATGGGGGCCTCCGAGGCAGAGGTGGTTAGCGTGCCAGTACGCCGCAGTGACCATGGAGCCTCTCACTGATGCAGTTCTATGTGAGTTTAAGTCCAGCTCATGCTGCCTTTCAGTCCGGCTTTATGAGGGAAGGTCTGCCAGCCACCTGCCGATGGTTGTGCGCCTGGTTTCCAACCACCATAATGCCATTGTATAAGTGAAGTATTCTCGAATACGGTGTAAAACACCAATCAAGTAAATAAATTGATGGGTGATGCATTCTCAAAATGCCTTCCTACATCACCGTTGAAAGCATATATCTGTCAGTGCTACACATGTTTATGTTATCCAAAGCAGCAGCTAAATATTGTTATACCAGAATTAATCTAACCCATAATTGGTCTAATTTAAAAGCTGTGCTTTGCAGAGAAAATTGTTGTATAGGAATGGAGAGGTGGTGGCATTTAGGGGGAGATAATTCTACGAGCAAGAATTTTATCGGGATTCCTATGTTATCCATTGTTGTGTCCCTTGATATACTTGTACATTTTATAGCAAATATACTTCTTTATGAATACATCACTACTATAGCTGAGGTAGACTTATTCCATTTGACATTGTTCCTCTTCAGGTATGGCTTTGTGATAGCTGTGACAACAATTGACAACATAGGAGCTGGGCTCATCCAGCCAAGCAGAGGTTTTGTTGTTTATCCCGTCAAGTACAAGGCTATCGTCTTCCGTCCGTTCAAAGGGGAAGTGCTTGATGCTGTAGTGACGCAAGTAAACAAGGTACAGCTCTTTACTCACAGTATCCTCCTAATATTTGGTTTGTTAATAAAGCTTTCTGTTATTCACCATTTTTACTGGGAAAAAAAAAGCCAGTTCCAGATATAAAAATTGGCCAAGTTTAACTTTCAGTGTGATATTTTCATACAAGTTTACGTGATATTTGACAGTTCTCCTTGTCTCTGTCTAACCCACTGGGTTATCCCTGCTTAGTTATCTGTCAGAAAGGCATTTCATTTAAACCTGCTAGCATAACTATTGTATCCCTTCTGTGTTGAGGCCTAGCTGGCTTTGATGGATAAAGTGCCGTCTTGGTGCAACTATCAGACCTTTGACCCGTGTGGTTGAATGTTTGAACCCAGTTCCTGCTGTTTTGGGTGCGGCCTAAAGTCAACATTACTTTTCAGGTACCTGGCAAAGATTGGAGATTTAATCCAGGCACTCCGATTTCCAGACTTTCCTCACCCATAGTGAAAACATTTCATTATAAAACTGTCACATTTTCAAATGAAATATTCATTAGGGCAGCGTTAAAGACCAATCAGTCAAATGAAATCATCATTTTGTTAAGAAAAATTTGATTTGTATTCTTTTAAATATCCCACTCTTCCTCACAGGTGGGCTTGTTCACAGAGATTGGACCACTCTCCTGCTTTATTTCACGCCATGTAAGTATAAGATACACGTGTATTTTTTTGCAGTGTAATCTTACATAAGTAAGTATTATTTCTGTGAGTGTACATACATGTATTTCTGTGTAAAAAGTACACCGTATTAAGCTCAGCTTCCAGCTATGACTTACTTGTACATTTGTAGTAAATATATGATAACTGTTTTCCTTCATTTTCAATGTACAAATTATGATGATATTCTCAATATTACATGACTCACATATAAGGCCTACTACATATGTTTTTGAACTTAAATTTTTATATTTTGATGCATAGAGATTGAAGTGTGTACAGACATTTACTTATTGTTGTTCTGTTAATTATGTTGGGCTATGTTTCAAGCTCTCTGTCAATGTTTTAAGTTAGTATGGAAAAAAAAAAATTAAAAATATAGGTCAGTGGTGCTTACAACTATGTAGTGACCATTAGCTGGGAACATTTTTACCAGCTTTTAAAATCAATATCATCTTTCAATGAAATAATTGGATGGTGGAGTGGTAATTTGATAAGGCGTTGGCATTGATGTGGCTTTTGATTCACATTACATATGATTTATGTGCTTGCTGTGCCTTCAGTACAAACATATAGCCATGAGTTAATGCCCTTTTGTATAAATATGTAGCAATATTATCCTTTTAATAGGAACAACAGAACAATAGATTTGTGTTAAATAGGATTTAAAAGAACATGCATGACCTGTCATAATGGGTACAACTTGACAGAAAGTAATAAGGCATTGGACATTATCGCAGAAGAGTAGTGTCACTGTACATGTATGTACCCACGTTTAATGAGTTAAACAGCTGTGGTGAAAACCGCCTCAGATACTGTATTTGCCCTGCTGAAGTTTAGCCTTTTTTTTAAGTGACACATTTTGCTTGGTTCTGCTTAATTCAGACCTCTTATAAGGCAACTTGAACTTTTCCTGTGCTTTTGAAAGTGCATTTTTTACCTACATAACTTGAAATTGAACTTTGCCCTTTGACATTGGTGAGTGGCTGGAATGGTTTTAACTGGGAGCCTGACCAGTGACTCATGTGAGGGTCCTGTTCAGCATCATGTGATTTGACCCCAACACATGGCATGCTGGGGTGGGAAAACAGTTCACAAGGAATACATGTCATTGTAGTGAGAATGTAACATCTTTTAGGTCAAACGTGGTGAAATGTGCATCACTTCAAAATAATAAGTGGTGGCCTCCATGGACTAGTTGTTAGCCTGCTAGTGCAGTACATTGACCCATAGCATCTCACTAATGTGGTTGTTGTGAGTTTGACCAGCACATGCTGGCTTCCTATCCTTTTGAACATGCAAAGGTCTGCCAGCAACCTGCAGATGATTGTGGGTGTCTTTGGGCTCTCCCCAGTTTCGTTCCACCATACTGCTGGGTGCTTTAGCATAAGTGAAATATTTTTGAGTAAGGTGTCAATCAAATATAGACATCAATCAAATAAATATGATTATTTATTTGATTAGTGTTTTATTCCATACTCAAGAATATTTCACTTATATGACGGTGGCCAGGATTATGGTGGGACAAATTCCATGACCATCCACATGGAATGGAAGTGGTTAATCTCTATATAGTTGTTTGTCATTACATGAACTCTGCCATCCATTTTTGGTCTTCTGGTTGATAAGGGTCAGCCAAGTGCTCTAAGTAAGTATTGAGCAGGATGTAGTACACACACACACACAAACACACATGGGAAGACTGTTTATTGAGCAGGGTATTGGTGGATAAAGAGCCTGTCACAAGTCTCTGTTGTCATGTGATGGTCCCTTTTTTTTTTTTTTGCAGTCAATCCCAGCTGACATGGAGTTTGATCCCAATTCGAATCCACCGTGCTACAAGACCAAAGACGAGGTAACTGTTAACACAACTCCCTCAATGCTGACTCCTGGGGTGCGCTGTCCACACCGGGATCCTGGGTCAGCAGAAGAATGCTTTATTTGGGGATGAGTGTGTGTCTTTGCCAGGCACAATATTATTTCTGACAAGACAGTATTGAATCTCCCAATGCCCCACTACTTGATAGACACTCCACCCAGCTGAAAGATCAGAAATTAATATTCCAATCCATTTCAATTTCCGTTGGTAGAGTTGTGGGTTTAAGCTCAATATTGAATAGGGTCTGGGCATCGTGTTCTTTTTGTGTAAACAATCTAGAATAAATCTGGGTAAAAGATATGGGATGGGATATCTGTGGGACTTAGTCCAGTTTTTATATTGATCTTGGTTAGAAATGGTCCATATCTTGTGCTAAAGAGGGCAGGCCTTTATGACATGTCAGCTACCTCACTCTGCTGACTTGATCAGGGACGGCTTAAGGGTTGAGAAACACAAACTCTGTCACACGAGTGTAAGAACTGTTACATGCATCTGAACATGACTACATTTGTCAGAACACTGTTACATTTATTTGAACAATTACATTTGTCTGAACACTTACATTAATCACAATGCTATTACATTTTTTTAACACTATTATATTTATTTGAACATTATTACATTTATTTGAACAGTTACACATATTTGAACAGTTACATTTATTAGAACAATATAACATTTAGTTGAACTCTTTTATATTGATTGGAACACCATTACATTCATTTAAACAATTATTAGTTATGTTATATTGATTTGGACACAATAACGTTAGTATGAAGACCATTATATTGCCTTGAAAGCATCTACATTTGCCTCACATTTATCAGTGGGTTTGGCTGTGTGGCTGAGATGTTTGTCTTTGAATCATATGATAGATGAGGTGTTGGGTCAATTCGCGTATATTGATAATAAGTGATCAACAGCTATGTTCTGAAAACTATCTCTTCAAATGTTGTGTGCATATTACTTACCCTAAATTACATAATCAATGAATTATTGTATTGTGTATTAATGTATTAGAATCATTGTGAAAAGTAAATGGTAGGGGTAACATCTCAAAAAAAAAAAAGGTACTGTAGGTATGGAGCTGAGGTTTTGCATACATATAATGGACAAAGCCATGATGGATAGGTTCCATCACTGATGCTCTGTGTGCACATTATTTACCGTAAATTACCAGATTCAGGACTTCAGTACTTTACATATTTAGCTGAAGTTTTGATTTCATGTGTCTTCTACAGGTGAGCTTTTCTGTACCCTTGCTACCAAATCTAAGTCCCACCTTTAATGTTAATTTATTATAAACTGTTGATCTGTTTTGTTTTTGACAGGATGTGGTTATCCAGCAGGATGATGAAATCCGTGTGAAGATTGTAGGGACCAGAGTGGATGCCCAGGATATTGTAAGTTTACACACACTAGTCCATTATCTTACATTATCACATTGTCTCTATGAGTCTACTGACTGTTTTGCGTAACAAGAAAAATTCTTATCTCTGCTATTTGAAACAAGTTTTAAGCCAGGTATACCACTATTCTGTAGTCACTGACTGTACTTTTGACAATGCTTGCTGACTGCCTATTGTTTTGCTTCAGTTTGCCATTGGAACTCTTATGGATGACTACTTGGGTGAGTTAACATTGTTGACAAATTTTCATTATGCAAAGGTTGTAATGTTGATAATTTATACATACGCATAGTTATATTTTCCAGCAGGGTTTGTGAAAAAAAGCATGCTCGACAACGCTCGTCTACTCATTTGATCAGCCTAATCCTCTTTGAAGACCACTTTTCTTCCACCAATATGGTGTGCCTATCTGTATATATAGCAGACTTGTCTGAGGTTTGTAGTTTCCCCAGGCACTACGGTTTCCTCCACCTGTATTGTCTGAGGTTTGTAGTTTCCCCAGGCACTACGGTTTCCTCCACCTGTAATGCTGACTATGGTGTTAAGCAACCATCAGATAAATAATAAGAAGAGGGGGTAGCTATTGACAGTTTAAGGTTAAGTCATTAACCTGCCTCATGTGATTTTAATGTCACATTAACAACAAGGTCTTCATGCCTTAATTGCATCATTCATGTGAACTGTGAATAATAGTCATAGGATATAGTCAAGTGAGCTGTATTGAGTGTGTCCTGTCTGCCTTTCACCGTGAATGTGTTTGTTTTTTCAGGTTTAATCAGCTAATGATGCGATGTGTTTGATTTGGCGAGGTGTGGGGGCGTCGGTGGTCACACTTCATGATGTCCATATTTAAGGCTGTATGACACACAGCGGGGTCAGTTACCACCCTCAGGGAATTAGGGCGAAGAGATAGTGGTTGTCTTACAGGGCTTCATATGGATAGCGGAGGCAGCTGAGCTTTAATGATGTGAACCATATAGAGAGGACTGGTCTGCTACTGACCAACGCCCACGTGGCTACATGTGGTTATCTGTGTACTGTGCATACAGACAACAGACCTAATGCCATGTGTATGAATTGAAGGCTGTTCAAAGTGAATGACAGTGCAATACAAACTGCATGTGCAATCTTCTGCTGTCCTCTCTCTGTGTCGCTATAAAATGCTTACACAGTAGTGAAGGAAGCTGAGGAAGGTGAGGTTGTAGATGTAACAGAGGCACAGAAAGAAAAATGTGTACAACATTCTTCACTTAACAGTACAGTATTTGTATAACCTTTTTTAAAATGGTTATAAACTCTATTTAAAATTTAACCCACATTGAACTGTAATCTTCATCCAAATTATTGTATATCCGTCATCTTCTCTCCTTTTTCATACATAAAATTTTCAATTGTGAAAGGTTTAAACTTTAGACTGGGTTGAATATGTTAAGCACTGACTAATGGCGTGGGATGGTTATACGTGGAGTTTAGCTTGACTGGTAACTTGTATGTTTAATATATATTACAGTTTGTAGAGTTACGCTCTAGTAAGTTAAGTATTGGAATGTTACAGTGGTTCTTTCAGGCTGCGAACAGTTTCCTTGTGAGGTCATTTTTAGGAAATTCTTGTTAAGAAATCCTCCACAAAAAATATTGGGGAATTCCATTAATTTTATTCTGGCTAAAGAAAAATATAGGGATTTTAAAGAAATTGATGGAGTGTCGGTGCAGTTGCACCCAACAAACATATTGTTAAGGGTGGCCTGACCCTTAACTTGATCATTTTAGTAGTCAGGTGTATCAAGCATCACTTAAACAAAATAAACATAGAATTGGGAACATTCTAGTGCTGCCTTCAAATATGTGAAAATGATCTTCTGCTTGATTCAGTCATTTACTCATAACCCTGATCATTTGTCCTAACGTGCAGAAAATGTAACAAAGTCATACAGTAATATCCAGGATTTGTTGTTTAGATTTCATTTCATGGAAAACAGAATAATGAAAAGATGATAGACAAAAGCAGCGTCTGTTGATGACATGATAATGATTTCAAACATGAAAAAAAGTAAAATTACTATATGAATGGCTTCTTTAAGAGGAAATCAGTTTCAGGATGCAAAGCAAACAAAACTTAATGCCTAGAGGCAGAATTTTCATCGAGTTTGCCTTGTTTTTTTCCAATTTATTACCTGTGGAAGACATTTCCCAAGACACCGTAAGCTCCTGTATAGAACACTGTCTCAGCATGGGGTGATGTAATCAATTGGTTTCAACATAGCGATGTAATCAGTTGGTATAGTCATTCAACATTTTATAATATACATGAAAATCATTCATATACGTACATTTTCAATGCAGTGTAAATACATAATGCCATTGTATTTCCTTAACCATGTACCTACATGATATTATTTTCATTTATTGGCTAAATGTTTGCGGATTCTTTCAAAAGACCTGGCTGTCTTTGTTGTTTGGGCTTTGGTGACGATAAACTGTTGAAACAAGACTTCTTGTCATCAACCAGTACGGTGTGCACGCCGGTACGTCACGTGGAAATGGGGACCTCATTGGCCTAGTGGTTAGCATGTTTAGCATGTTCGGGCTGCACAATGACCCAGGAGCCTCTCACCAATGCGATCGCTGTTAGTTCAAGTCCACTCAATGCTTTTCCAGGTTTCCTCCAACGATAATGCTGGCCGCCGTCGTATAAATAAAATATTCTTGACGACAGTCTAAACACCAAATAAATAAATAAATAAATAAATCACGCTTGGGAAATTTCGTCAGTAACTTACTAAAGGATAGGAGGGGCCTCTGTGGTTTTGTGATGAGCGTGTTAATGCAACACAGTGGCGCAGGAGCCTCTCAGGATCGCGATCATCAGGCGTTCAAATCTAGCTCACGCTGGCTTCATGTCGGGTTGCACTTGGGATTGGGTGGGAAGGTCTGACATCAACCTGCGGATACTTGTGGATTTCCCCTTGCTTCTGCCCGGTTTCCTCCGATCGTATAAGTGAAATATTATTGAGTACTGCGTAAAACACCAATCAAATAAATACTGAAGACAGGTGGTTTCCCCCGTTTTCTCCACCCATAAGTAACCGCCATTGTGTAAGTGACAGTCAGCCCTTTACCAAAATGTCACAGAAACTGTATTTGGTGAATCTGTGGCAGGATTTTAGCCAGCGTGCGTTAATCTGATTACGTTAAACTGAGAATGGGAATCGGGCCATAGGCATTCCGCAGGGTTTTATGGATTCTTGGCTAACTACGTAATATGCTGACTTAAAGCAGTTTCACCGAGCAATAGTCTGTAAAACGTCCTTTGTATCGAGGAGTTTACCACCAAAACCACCAGAATTTCTTGATCATTGCTTAGAATTGTCTCTGCATTTTTGCTTGAAATTTGATGCAGCGTTTTGTCAGTTCGCGCAGGTGAATGTTGAAGGTTGAATTTGATTGGATTTATTTGATTGGTGTTTTACGCCGTACCGTCGAGGGTAGAAAGTCGTGGAGTATGTTGAACGTGTGGGATATGAATAAAATGGATGAATTTTATTACCTGAAATATTTATTTTAGAGAATTTGCGAGGTAAGTCCAGAAATATAGAAAGTATTATTTTGTGGATACTTTTCATTATTGCACACACACGCCCATGCAATGATTTGTTTTGCCATGTCGTAGTGCGACGATGTCACGTCACAAAGGGACATCCCCAAGATGTGACGTTATAACTCAAGGCCCCCCCAGTGTTCAAATTTGTTACAAGACTTCATCATGGCGACTTGCAGTTTCCACTCATTGTACATTGATTGCTACGTGTAGTTCGCGATTTGCATATCAATGAATATTTTATATTCGGTAAATTTGTGCGCGAACGACCTAGTGTCGTTTATAAGGACAGTGATTTACAACTCGAATAACATATGAAGTCAGTGCTCTGCAATCATTACGCACACGATAAAGTCCTACTTGTGACAGTACAATAATTTTGGTCTTTCTTGTTGATTTAATGGCAAGATCTCAGCACTATTTTAATTAGAGAATAATATCTGTGTATGACAGTGTCAAACATTCTACTTTATTGTGGTTTAGAGGTCAACATTTGAATGTATCACATGACTTGAACATTATACAGGTTTACAGACTGCTCAATCAGGCGAGCTACCGGTATTCTCTGAATGCCCTTTTTTAATATCTGCTTTGGGCTGTAGTAGTTTTCTGGACTTCTTTCAAAACGGTTTGTTGTATTGAATTGAAACTTGATGTATGGCTTCAGCACGGAAAATCACGGCCAGTTTTGCTTAGTGGTTTTATTCAACGACAGTTTTTCACGAAATGAGTGGTTACTCCCATTTAAATCTTGGTGCATAAGTTCAGGTGGAGGTTAGGGGTGTTTCGTTCATTTTCCAAAAAAAAAAATTATGTTCGTGCCTATTGTTATTGCTCGAAATATTCCAATTATTCATTTCGGACAAAATTTTTTGTCGATTTTCTGGAAATCGTAGCTGTTTGAAATTTGGCCGCAAAATTCTCGCAGATGTTATTATTAAGGAGTTTGAAGTTTGTTCTTTTATGTCACTTGGTTTGGCGACCATGATGGATTTCAAACAAAAAGAACCAATGGACGGATCTTCCTGAAATTTTATATACATGTACAGCTATGCTAGTCTTAAACAGACATTAAAATCACTTAAAAACTGTAAAAACTCATCGAATGTATGAAGCTGAATGTTGATATTACTTGCCGATCACCTAGCCGATATATTTCGGCTAGGTGATCAGAATCTACTTTTCTTTTCATTCCATGAATTTTTGAGATATAAGGTTTTGAATTTACATAATTTTAAATGGAAAAACTATTGCAGTTAGTACCATGGATTTGTAATTTGCACCAAATTGTATCTCGAAGTATGCACCTTCCATAGTATATGAACATATATGAGTTATGCTTAATGGTCTTCACGATAGAAGTGTTTAAATCGCATCATCCTATTTCGGACATGGGAATTTAAGCCCATTCATTTAGCTTTTAGAAACCTAGGGGGCAGTTACATGCTTTTGAATTGCCTAAAGTTAACTGTCGATGATTTGCCCGAGCAAACTCTGTATCTTAATATACCAGTATCCCAGTGTTGCTGAAGGGGCCTCCGTGGCTCAGTCGGTTAAAGCGCTAGCGCAGTGTAATGACCCAGGAGTCTTTCACCAATGCGGTCCAGCTCATGCTGGCTTCCTCTCCGGCCGTACGTGAGGTCTGTCAGCAACCTGCGGGTGGTCGTGGGTTTCCCCCGGGGTCTCCCCGGTTTCCACCCACCATAATGCTGACCGCCGTCGTATAAGTGAAATATTCTTGAGTACGGCGTATAACACCAATCAAAAAAAAAAAAATCAGTGTTGCTGAAAGGTTGTTACAAACCTTGTCGCAAACTGCTCTGCTTCAAGCAGAAGCTGAGAACCATTCGTAAAAACTGTTTGGAAGGCGTGAAACTGTATGCAGTTTGTTTTTATTTATTAAGTTTTAACCTTTCAACAATTCGCCCAGCACTGCATGACAGGATGTGTGACTACGGAAGGCTATCCGTAAATATGTACCGATATATACACTCATTCATCTTGCTCCCTCTAACCGGTTCCCTCCCCTCCCCTCTTCCCCTTGTCAGCTTTCATCGATCGACCAAATAAATAACAACCAGTGTGTATTACCGAATCGCGAAATGCAGCCTCCACAATAATTAGGCAAAATAGGATTGAATTAGCCTGCATCATGATTAAGCGTCAACTAATTAGACTTCATAGAAGCGGTCGGCATGCGGATATTTGACCGTGCCGATTTGCAGTTTGACTGGGAGGCCTCGGTTGGTTTGATGGCAGGCCGTACTAGTGGTTGATGAACCAGTGTCTTGTCATCAATTACAGTTACGCTAACTAGGTGTAGGCCTACCGGAGGCTGTGTTTACAAGCACTTGCCACCGTCACTCGCCACGCTACACTTCGTCTTTCATCCCTCCTACCATCACAGGACCGGAGCAATTGCAGCTAGATTTCCCATACAAATGCATCTCTTTAGTGAAGACAAAGCCCGTGATCCAAATTCCAGCTTAATGTCGACAAACGTGCCTTGTGTGCAATTTCAAGGTGTTAAACACTGAAGGGGCGGCCCTTTTTGTTTACGAGGACGAGACAGGCATAAATGGTGCCAGAGTCACATTGGAATTCACCCATGCATCTAGTTTTACAATTCTTGCATGAAAAATGCGGACCATGTATGTAGGATAGTAAAACAATGGAACTGTCAGCCAGTTTTCGTGCTTAGTCTAAGTTAACTGATATGTATGATACCGTGACGATACAGTTCAATTTCAACACATAATTCCATGTCTTGGACAATTATGAGAGAAGCCACTTTGTTTAGGTCTTAGTTATTGCTGATTTACCGAGAATCTTAATGATCTGCGTAAATCAAATGCGTTGCGCGAACGTATCCTACGCACGAAACTGGGGAGCTTGCTAGCTTGCTTGTGTGAAAGTTGAGGAGCTTGCTAGCTTGAGAGTTGAGGAGCTTGCTAGTGAGAAAGTTGAGGAGCTTGCTAGCTTGAGAATTGAGGAGCTTCCTAGTGTGAAAGTTGATGAGCCTTGCTAGCTTGAGAGTTGAAACAGTATAATGGGTAAAATATTAGAGCTCATCTACATAACGCAGTTTTATACACATGCAGTGGGCTGTAAAAAAATGACTTTCATAAGTAGTAAGTGTAAGTGTGTATTACTTTGCGTGTATTATTGAGGCGGAATCCCGAAGTTGTCCTATACTTACATTCTAATTTTCCAAGTACTAATAATTCAAAAACTAAATTTCTGTAGTTAGATGCTGACGGTGACATCCTGGAGACTTAGAAGCACTGATCATTAGTGATGACACAATCAGTTCCAGAAAGTGCATGTTCTGCCAGGGGAAAGATCCAACTGTTCGAAATTATTAAATTTACACATGCATCTCAGATGTCAACGAAAATGTTGACCTTGATTTCAATGAAGGCTACAGAAGTGTCTGAGCTTACAGGATTACTGCATGGCACGTGGTGTTAGTTGTGTAACTCCCGTAGCTCACCTCACAGCCCCACCCCCTCACCTCACCCAACCTCGCCCCTCTCACAGATGAACAAGTACACAGTTCCGTAATGCCTTTCTTCTTGTATTTGTTCTCATACTCAGTACCATTACTCATTACTTCCGACCACTTCATATCCCTTGGTTTACCATTGCCGTATTAATCCATGATCATTAACAGTCTGATTCCACTTTATTTATTTGCCCTAAGCAGAATTTGATAGCTTTCACCTGCCAATGAGGTTCAGACGAAAGGGGGCTCTACACTAATATAATGATGTAAGGCATCTCGGTTAAGCCTTTGATGTTGCGGCGTAAATAAACACCGCTTACATCTGGCTGGAGTAATCACCAGATGTATATTACAGAATCCTGCGCAAGTATAAAGTGCAGAAATAAAACGATCTTCAATGGAGGCTTTTCTCAAGCTTGTCTCAGGAGTGCAGGAAAATATAGCGGTATATTCGTTTCTAGGTTTTGCCAATGAAAAATGTCGCCAAAGCTCGCCCACAAGACATTCATGAAATTCATCGCACGAGACAGATACAGGCACGGTCAGCATGACCTGCAATATAACATAGCACAGCAGGCTATTCAAGTCTTCCAAGAAATAATTCGAGCCTTTTTCAACTTTATGAAAAACCATTAAAGTTGAAAGAAAGTTTTGACTTACATCATAGAGAGTAAAACCTGAGCAGCGAAGACAGTGCTGTAGTGCCAAAAGATCACACTTGCGCTTGATAAACCCACGGCCATCCACTGGTTGCCTAGACTACTTGAGCCTTTTTGATAAAGGACTGCATTGAACCCATAAGCCTACTAAATAGAGTGCTGGCTTATTTTGTACCTCTAA
This sequence comes from Liolophura sinensis, assembly GCF_032854445.1. Lineage (NCBI taxonomy): Eukaryota > Metazoa > Mollusca > Polyplacophora > Chitonida > Chitonidae > Liolophura > Liolophura sinensis. The sequence goes on along the minus strand of NC_088300.1, from coordinate 18,132,072 downwards.
ACTGCTTGAGCCTCTTTGGCAGAGCAAGAGCTTTGAACTTGTCAAGTGCTTCAGCTGTTTGGTAGAGGGCTGGATTTGAACCTCTAAATTACTTGTGCCCATTTGGTAGATTGCTGGCTTAGAACATCTAAGCAGCATGAGTCTGTTTGGTTTTGAAGGGCTGGTTTGAACCTCTAAAGTACTTGAGCATGTCTGGTAGATGGCTGGCTTTGAATCTTTAGACTACTTGTGCCGATCTGATACTTTAAACTGCTTGAAACCTACTTGGTACAGCGCTGGCTTTTGAACGTCTAAACCAATTGTGCGTATTTGGTAGAGGGTTGGCTTTGAACCGCTAACTACTCGAGCCTTCTTGTAGAGCGCTGGCTTTGAACCCCAAACCAACTGTGCCTCTTTGGTAGATGGCCGGCTTTGAACCCCACTTTGAACTACTTGAGTCTGTTTGGTAGAAGGCTGACTTTGAACCCCAAGCTACTTTAGCCTATTTGGTAGAGGGCTAGCTAACTTCGAACCTTTAGAGTACTTGAGCCTTTTGGGTACAGGCCTGGCGTTGAACCCCAAACTACTTGAGTTTATTTGTTAGAGGGCTGGCGATAAACCTATAAACATTTTTGTTGTGTAAAAGGGTGGGTGTGAACCACAAACTACTTGAGCCTTTTGGTACAGGGCTGGCTTTGAACCTCGGCCTCGGAGTCAACTCTCGCTAAAGATCAGATGCGTTTGCGACTTCGGGATCGCTGTCTGTGTTTAACAGGCAATTCATCACGGTGTTCCCAATTTCACACCCAGATTTATTGAGGTGACCCGTTTATCGACAGTGGTCCCGGCTCATATCGGGACGGCCCATCCATCATTGTGCTGATGAATGAACACTCTCGCGACTGGATGCCGTCCGGGCTGTCTCGCGCTGAAGACCTGTTCGGCTCTCGACGACCAGATATATGAAGCCGTACAAAAGACAGCTTATACATATCATTTTATCTTCTTCATAAAAGTTCAAACAAAAGTACATCTCGTTTAAGGAAGAAGTATTTGGGTTTGTGTGTTTCCAAACGACGACTGTTATCATATCTCTATCTTAGAAGGATTGTAAAAAAAATGAGGCCGGCCAAAGGTTGTTATTTTTTTATCGTCAGAGCAATGTGAAGAAACCCAAGTCTCGCGGAGCCAAATGAACAAGATGAGATTCTGTGTCAAATAATTCCCCCCCCCCCTTGACAAACCATACATAATACCACTCATTCGGCCTCGACAGGAGGTCGTGTGAGCCCTTCTCTGTGTTCTAGAGGTTATAACATATGTATACAGGTGTTATGCCGAGGAGAAGAAATAATTTGTAATCAGTCATTGGTCAAGTAATGCTGGAAACAAAATCCTAGAGACTTCATTAACGTAGAAGTAGTTTTTGTGTAGTGTGATGAGGTTTTAGACATTAGATTATGAAAAAACTGGTGTAAATATAACAGAGCAACATGAGGAGTATCTGGGCATGAATTGTAAGTTCCTTTAGCAATATATAACGTATAGCTTTTATATTTAATTATTTGTTTGATCGGTGTTTTACGCCGTACTCAAGAATATTTCACTTATACGAGGGCGGCCAGAATTATTGCTTTGGCAAAACATGCAAATGGCTAACTAAATCTCTGCATAAATCTGTTCATTTTGCCGTGGATTTAGCCGTAAATTTAGCAACGTGTACCATGAAATATATTATCTGGATATTTTCTGGGCGAGATTCAAACATTTTGGTTAAAATGTTGTTTTTCACATTATAGATACTGAAAGGTTCCTATTTTCCAAGAGAAAAAGTCAGACAACCATGCCTACAACGACAGCTTCAAGATTATGGCCCATTTCTTCATGGCCCATTTCTTTAACTGAATGTCTTATGTAGAGCCGCTATTTGAGAACCTGATGAACGTTTGCCATTCAGCATGGTTCAAATGACCCGCATATACATATATGTCGCCTTGTACATCTGTGGTGTGTGATAATTTCATTTGATGCCCCAAAATAAGTATCACTGTACAAAAGCTAATGTATCAAGGCTTTTCCATCAATCGCCTTCACTGTAAGTTTCTTAAATTTTACAATCAGTATAATTCTATTGTAAGCAAAAAGGACGGAGTGTCCAGAATATCTTAGACCGGCGGTCTACTGTAGCTGTGTCTGATTTCGCTAAATTTGGGGCGATAGGATTTGTGTATGTTGAATCAAATCACCAGGTTGGACATATTAGCTTTTGCAGTCAAAGCACAATCGACATACATACTGTTTATTACAGACAAGTTATAACCTAGCATGATACTCGATTTGGATACTGATTAAATATATACATATATATATAAAACATTGCTTGCGTCATTTCTGCATCAATAAAAGCTGTGGACACCTTCTTGACATGACATACTCTGTCCTAATTTCTTACTTCGTTATTGTTATGGTTTTGTCGGTGATATATGTTAAACGTTGTTTTGGAAATTTACTATTATTGATATATCTGTATTTGCCAACCCATGCGCTTTCTGCTCAAGGTAAGAAAAACTGCTATATATATATATATATATATATATATATATATATATATATATATATATATATATATATATATGTATATATATATATATATGTATATATATATATATATATATATATATATATATATATATATATATATGTAAATATCATAACTATGATATCATAACTATGATCTGCCACAGGACTGCCTCTAGCTTACAAATTTAGGCTACCATGTCACAACATGCAGTCGTTGTGAAGGTGGGGAAGATTCGTTGTACCACCATGAAATCACTCTATCTGAATACACTAGATTTATTTCTCTGATTGCAGCTTAATACCACACTCAAGCGTTTTTCACACATATACCATGCATATGGTGGTCGGATTTATGGGTGTAGGAAACCAGCGGAAGAAATCTACAAATTCCTTGCCCATGAGCGGTTTTGAACTCGAGTTTTGTGTGTCTCATGTGTGGTTATATATGTGTCCTGTATATAACTATAAAGATCTAAACGAATGCGGGATACCTGGGATCAAACCCGGATCGGGTCAAAGACTTTAAAAATGGTACTTGTTACTGCCTCGCAGCGCTGAGAGGTTATAGAGCAAGGAAACAAGAGTGGTTGACTTGGTGTCGGTATAATGTGATTGGGTGAGGTGTCATGGTGCCACAAGAACACACAGTTTATGGGCACACACATAATGACTTCTCGTTATTATATGATTGAAAAAATGTCAAGTACGACGAGAAATCCCAAGCATTCATTCACTGAACGAATACATGCCCTTTAACGCTGCCGTTATCTCTGTATGGTCTGAATTTAAGTATTTTAGATAACTTCTTTGAGTGGGAAAGAAAAAATACTTTGTCCTCTAATCCAAATTTATAATGGAATGTAAAGCGAATCTGTCATATTCAGCAACGAGATTATAAATGTCTTCGTCTAGAATAAGTGCATTTAGTTATTTGAGTCTACCAGCGCAAATCTGTGTTAACTGACCAATGCTCAAGTCATATATATTGATATTAACGCGCCAGAAAGGAATGGAAAATGGTCGGGCGTAATATGGTGCTTGTTCCTCCAGGTATACCAAGGCGTGTTTTATGTGGTGTAATTTCTGAGCGGCTGTTACTCCAGGCTGCAAACATTGCCTCCTCTGTATAGGCAGTAGTTATACCCGTAGCTCATCGGAAGTCACAGGATAGAGCGTTAAGGGAAAACTTGCGGTGAAAAAATGTGGCGGGTCGTTACCCTTGCACCACTCCATTTTCTTTCAGGTAATTGCTGTGCTTTGTTCATCGACTTCAAAGCTCACTCCAGCTATAATTGCAAAGGGCCTATGATGATAGGCCAGGCCTGATGCCTTTCCTCTTCAGGCTCGTTTTCAAAGATCTTAATTTCCGCCACACCGCTTGGCAAATTAAAAGGTTTGGACGTAATATATTCAATCAGATGGAGAGATTTGGTTGAGACTCTGCAGCACACCTCCATGGGCGGGGGGGGGGGGGGGTATAACATTAACTACTGGTATATCCCACAACACTCAGTTATAACACTAAATATGCACATGCAGCAACACATATAGAGAGCGGGCTGTATATAGCTCATTGAGTGAGGTGTGCTACATCTAATCACGAGGCGCTGGAACTTGTGTTCAACTCCAGCCTCTGACAGGAAATTTGTAGATTCTACTGCTCTCACCTTTCAAATACGGCCTTAAACGGTAGATGCGACTCGTATATAGGGCTTCTTCCATAGGCTTATGTTGAAGACCACTTGACTTACATCTAAATGGTGTGCATATCTGTGTGGCACATGTAGGAAAGTTTATTAATAACTTGCCGAAGGTCGGGGTTTACTCCAGGCCAGGGTTTTTTTCTACCCTGACACCTGATCGCCATCATTTGTATAGAGATAAATAAATAAACCGTGTAGAGATATTCCTGCCTAACCACGTCCCAAATTTCTTAAAACATGGTGATTATTCTTGTGATTTTTTGTACATGTGATGTGCTCATAAAGCGGTGGTATATACGCAAGCAGTGCTCAGCATCTTTCAGTGTCAACCATCTGCTTTGATTTAACCTGTTGAAAATCCGGTGCCAAGAAGTTTACAAAGGTATTTGCATACACTCTCTACTTTGATTTGTCAAGAATGATCATCAGAAGGTTTGGGACAACTAATATTTGAGGAAAAAGCAAAACATTTAAAAATCATTCTTGTACATTTTTCAAATATTCTTACAGTCTCTTAATCGAAAAAGCAATTGTAGATTTTTTCCATGCTGGGGTAGATTACACAAAGCTTAAGTCAAACTTTAAAACCTCATCAAAATACTTAGTTTTTAGTTTGACACATTTCTCTGAAAATATTATTCATGAAGTAGTCAAACTTTTGGGGGCTTATGATAACCTGTAAGGTCATATTTCAAAGTTTGAGCAATCGGAATACAGTTAATGGTTATTATTGTAAAGTAGTAAAATGAAAAGGTGTGCAACTGATTAAACAAAGTTCACTGAGACACCAGTTTTAAAATAGCAAGTGTACGTATGCTTAAGAGAAATTAGGAAAGGTTTGAATTCATAGAATTTGTCTACCCACGAAAAGAAAAATGTCTTCAAATTCTAAAGACTTTATTTATTTGATTAATGTTTTACGCCGTACTCAAGTACATTTCACTTACACAACGGCGGTCAGCATCATGGTGGAAGGAAAGCGGGCAGAGCCCGGCGGAAACCCATAACCATCCGCAGGCTGCTGTCTGACCTTCCCAAGTACGGCCGGAGAGGAAGCCTAAAGACTTTAAGGAGATAATTTTTTCTGGTATTTTCTTGTATGAGAAAAAAAATTAAATTCGTGCGATAATAGTCAAAAAGTTGTAGCTTTTTTATCTGATCAGCAGAAGGGAACATGTGCTTTATGTATTTTTTAGACAATGAAAAAAATATCCATGATGACATTCCTCAATGTGACAAAACTTTTAGACTGAGATGAAGGAAAATCTGAATTTTCACTGGTGAATGGCCGATAAGTGGACAGAGCAAAATGCTGCGAGAGATTCATGCACTTGTAATTGGACAAAATAAAAGTGTTAGAGGTCTGAGGCCGATTCCACAAAGCCATTTCTGATTTCAGTCAAGATATGAAATTCAATCTTAAAGCTTATTTTTTGGCTTTAGGAAATTTTGTTCACCTCAAAAATATTATTTTAAGACAAACGTGTCCAAATTTCACCTTCCAGTGCCAAAAACTAAACATTATGTTCCGTTTTTAATTTTGGACTTCTGTCAGAAGTGGCTAGTAGAATTGGTTTCAAGTACCCTTTCCACTGAGCAGTTTTGCCTATGGGATGTTTTAATGGACCATTGGTAGAGACCTTAGTAGTGGTTTTTGTGTTTGTCCACACCATCAGGAGGATAGGTACATTTTCCGGACAACAGGGAGGGGGTGAGTACAATGCAAACAGTGAGAAGCTGGCTACAGCAATCCACGTCTTCTCTCGTTCTCAATCGAGATTTACTCGAGGGCCGGTATGAATGAAGACAATCTGCTCGGATGTGATATTGACCTGCGACAACCTCTTATAATCCCAACACGGTCAATATGCCCCACGGTTCCACCGACTACTCAGCCGATTTCCATCTCTTTTTGTTATATGGGCCAAAGTTATGCGAAACTGACTGATATCGGCCATCTGTTAGGGGCATTATTGGGGGACCAGGGCAATCCGAGTCGGTGTGGAGGTTATCCGAGTGGAGCCCGTCAGAGGGATTACGGGGGTCGCCGATTGAGCTGCCCTCCCTAATCGTGGGGATACGGGCCGACTTAGGGCCCAATGGTCGACCGCTATTTGTCTAATTGATTCCTTGGCCTATCATCTTCAGTTTCAGTAGGGTCGGTGTCACCTTCCGGCCGCTGACCGTCTGCCTCTGCTGCTCGGACTACATTTGTCTGATTTGTTTCCACATCTTAATCACCAGGCCGATAACCGAGTTGACGACTTCCGGTCGACGTTTGTGATCATAGCTGATTACAGAGGTCATCACTAAAATCCTGGACATTGTAGCTGAGACAAACGAAAGGATTTTTAACCCACCTTCTTACAGTCTGACGGTTGTGTATTTTGATAAAAAGCGAAACTTCCAGCTAGATTTTTACTCGACTTCAGCTAGCTCCTGAAAAGTCGACAAGATTGACCTTTATACACTCAATCTACGTACGCTTAGTAATAAAAAAAAAAAACAAAAAAAAAACAAAAAACGTCCGAACCGCGCTTAGCATTCTCTGAAAAAGTCACCTTAGCTCTCAAAAAATTTGAATGAAACAATGTTAATGAATAAACACGAGAATAGTAGATATAGGAAGAATATTATCCAGGAGATAATGATGTTTGACCCAGTCTGATATACGAATGTCTGTTTCAAGGCATAGATTCAGTCAACCAGTTGTGCACCTTAATTAATACCCCGGCCTATAATTTGGGCATAAACTGCTTTTGTCAAACCAGTTAATATGGTTTCTATTCTCTCACTGATAGTGAGGCCTTAGGTGACAAGAAGCAATCGACGGCGTTGGTGGGAATGTTTGCAGTACATTCTTTGAAGATCACTGCCTTCCACCAATATAATGTGCAGGAATATGTGTATGTCATTCTTATTAAAACTTGTCGAACGAAACTTGTCAAACACCGGAAGTTTACCCCGGCCACTCCCAACCAGTTTTTCTGCTGGCTGTAAAACTAGTCGGATAAGTAAAAAAATTCTTCAGTAGAACGTTAACCCTTTCATGGGCAGGTTGTCATATTTTGGTGTCCCCGTGTTGTACCATTCCCATTATGTCAAAATGTCAAAAACAAGTCTTGTTTTTTTTTTCAATTATTTTGGGATTTAGTTGTATTTTTTCAATTTGTAATTCCTTCCAAAGGTGGGACGTTGCCCACGAAAGGGTACATTTTTTACTGGTAGATTATGACCTGAAAATAAGACGCTGTCCAAGGAAACGTCTATTTTGGGCACATTGAGGGACTTGTTTTAAGTGCATAGATGGTCACGTCAAGCTGCGTTCACACACTGCAGTCAAGTAGATTTTTACTTCATGTGATTATATTGTAGAATTGGACAAATGCCGCCTAACTCTTGCGCTGAAAGAAAATGGTGGAAAGGACAGTCTCGGCACTTCATACAGGGCTTCATGGTTTTCTTTCCACTCTGGCGACAGCGTCGTTGTGTGAGACAAGAGATCAGGTGATGGTCTTTGCCGTCAAATTTTACGTCTTTTGGTTTCCATGGAGCGAAAGCGACTAGGACTGGCAAAGATTCCTCTCTGTCCGTGTACTACAATGTGTACTAGTAATCGCAACATCTCTGACAAAGCCAAGTTGGTCAAGCGCTCTACGCGTAGAAGCAGTGCTTAGTCTGTGCAACTGCCAGACATTCGGAATGGTGGCCACTGTTTGTCGCACAGCTATCATTTTCCACCATTTATTAATGCGAACTGAGGGTCGGTAATGTTTTTATCCATGCGGTCTGTCCCAACCATATTGTGGTTGTACGCCAAGATCATCTGTGTTATGGGTACCTAGATTTTTTTGCTTTCTTTCCTCGACCACCTCTTCACTGCTGCAGTCGAATTGATACTGAAAACAGCAGACGCCACTGTTGCCACACTGTTGTCATTCCAGCTGCATACGGGAACTCCCGAAGATGTATCAAGGCGATAGTCAACAGAACAGCACTCCTTCTTCTTTATGACATTGACAGCGGTGATGAGGCATTTCCGTGTTCTATTCTGGCGCAATGTTCCAGTTCCGTGCATTCCTTTTTCATTTAGCTTTTCCAGTAGAGTATGGAGGTGAACAGAGTGTCGAAAAATACATTGGAACGGTTTGTCCGGCAAGTTACTCAAGAGTTACCCATTCCCACCCATTTCCAACTCAGGAAAGGCTTTAACTGTTAAAGCTCCCTTATATGGAATGTAATGAATCAAGTATCCACTTGGTGAGTTCAGGCACCAGACTTTGTATCCATACCGAATACGTTTATTTTGGATGAACTGTTTGGCTGGATGTCCTCCATAGTAAGGAATCAATGACTCCTCTACATTCATGCTTTCAGCACAGGGCCAGAACTGAAAGAACTTTATTTATCATTTAGCATGGTGATGAGGGGACGAAGTTTGGGCATCTTGTCATCTTTGTCAAGTTTGGTATTATCTGCAAGCTGGAGCTTTCTCAAGATCTCTTCAAACCTTTTGTATGAAAAAGCTGACGCAATGATTCATTTTGTACGTCCTTGACCTGCTCCCAGTACATGCGTTTTCTTGGTAATGGACAGTACCCGGAGATGAGCATAATAGCAACGCACAGTTTCAAATCACATCTTGTTATTTTGAAATTTGTTTTCCTTTTTGTTGTACATACAGATTTGTCATTTCCACAGCATACCTTATCACATCATCGTCGAAAAATCGTTCAAACATTTTTGATGGTGACAAATCGACTTTTCAATATCTGAGTCTGTCTTCTCAAAGCCGTTGTTTCGAATGTTTTCAAATTCAGTTTGTCACTATACACGCTTTGTCACTTCGGGAGCCTTTCTCTTCCCAACGACAGTCACAGTCTCATCCTCAGGGTCCGTCTCACTTTAGTTAATACTGTCATCCTCAGCGATGCCATGTCCTCAAGGAGCTGTCTGCCTGAACGAGCAGCCCGCTGAGAGCTGATTACGGGATAAATTTTTTTACAGAAATAGGCATTCCATCGGAATCCTCGTCACCACTGTCAACATCAGTGTCTTCATGTATATCAGGGGTTCAATGAAAACATCTGCGCCATGAAACTCTTCATATTCATCCATTAGCATGCCTTGTGCATCATTGACATTCATCATCCTATAAAAACGACGGAAAAGTACAATGCAAAAGACCAAAATCAAATTTGTCTGCATAGTTATTCATTTTCTAGTTTTGTTTCAAATGTTTTACAAAAATGCGCAATATAAAAACCATGTACCCTCTCATGGGCAGCGTCCCAAGAACAGGACGCGCATGTTACTTGTGATATCTAGTTACATGTGTTACGCAGTAAATTGTTACTGAAGATTTAGCATATCACTAGGACATAAAAAAACCAAAGAAACTACTATGTGAGTCAAAAATTTAACAAAGCACGAATCTTTCGCCTTTTTTTCTCTTAAACGTTGCTCCATGTGCTTCCATGGCCGCCATTTTGGATCAAGAAAGAAGGGACACAACTCTGTACCCACTGTTGGTTGCAATACGGCCCTCTCTGTTATCAAAGAGTATATCTAACTGTTAAAAGTTGTGTCTCATAACAAATTATATCCTATAGCTGGGGAAATCTGGACCGTCCCAAAAATGGGACACTGTCTGTGCATGGGTTATACAACAATCAAATAAATATAAGTAAACCAATGTTGCTATCATGGTTTCAGAAACGTCAACCAAACTGAGGAAAAAGTATCAACAACGTAATCATTCGTTTAGCAATGTTTAAATGATGTGGTGTCGGAGGTATTACTTATTTAGCAAATGGTTGTTGACGACGATATGTCGTCATTCACTCACGGCACTGGCTTACGTCGGGGAACCCAAGAGGCGTCAGAACGCCATACTGGCTACACAACGTTACAAGGCAATCAACGCCACCTCGATAATGGCGAGTGAGTGTCATAAAGTTAATATTGTCTAACCAGCTCGAGGATTGAGACCTTCTTTTTCTGTCTCTTTACTCTTTCTCCCTCGAGCTTCGTCAGTGGGTACAAACGTTAATTAACCTTCGCGAAATTAGTGTACAACTCCTCAGGGCCTTTGTCTGTATCTGTAATGTTAATTAAAGAATACACTGTGTGGTTTAATTGGGTTAAGAACTCATCCTCATCAGAGTTCCGGTTAGTTCAACCGATCATTTTCTCAGAACGAACTATTTTTGTGGTTTTTGTCGCACTGAACAAACTTTATTGTTTTATTTGGTTCCTAGTCCGTTAAAACTGGTTTTATACGAAATCTGAAAGTTATGTCATGTATTTCAGGTATCCACTTCGGTTATTATGCACTATACAGTGATATCGATACTGGGCCAGAGTTAATATTTAAACATTTGTCAGTCGGAAATCAGAATAAAACCTTGCCGCAGGTAACATTTGTCACGTAACTTTTACATCAGTAAAGCAATGTATAACTATACTTATTAACCTGTGAACATTAAATTGCCGCTTTTTTTTTGAAAATTCACCTTGGCATATTTTCCTTTCCCTTACCCCCTGCATTCGATGCTGTTATTGTATAGTTATTTAAGTTCTGCCGTTTTAATGCTACAGTTTTGGATCCTCAGAAGAAGGTTCTCAATGGCGGCGAGGCGAGTGGATCAATGAACATGATGGAACGGTAACACGTGTGCCGCTCTGATACTGTCTGTCATCTTCGCAGCCCCGTCCAAATGAGGAAATTGTCGTTTTTTACAATCCGGCCTCATGCTGTTGGATACTTCCTTATTGGATGTATGGCGAGATGTGTGATATAGACTGATTTGAGGTGTCTTCCGTCCGCCTCGGATACGGCGCAGCCAATCTGGCCAATCATAAATCAGCTTGTTCGGATCTGCTGGACTAAGGTGGTCAAGAGATTCGCGTGATCTCCACAGGGATTTATGCCCTAGTGGCATCTCGGCACAAGAGATCTCTTACTTATTATCCGCAATCTCGTCGATAATTCTCAGACCTTAGTTGTTTAGGTAGCATGATTGACAGAAACGATGTCCCCAGAAGACAACTGGAATGTGTACCTACTGCACATGAAGATACCAGTGAAGCAAAAGTATTCTCAACCAAAGTTGTCCCATACAGTAACGATTCCAAGTGTAGCATGCAATGGATGATAGATGTCTCTTCTTAAAAAAAAAACATCAAAAAACAATAAACTGTCGTGATTTTGGTGTTATTGTACTTCCCTTACTGTGGCTCATCTTCCAGCTGACTATCAAATATCCCGGTTTCAAGGGTTTTTTTCTGAGGTAATTTGTTCGCCTTATTTTGCCGTGCGGGCCGCCAATGCACTCATCTAGAATGAATGAGTAAATGGTTTGCCACGTGGTCTCTGGGAACGGAATGGTTACCAAGGGTGGGTGACTACAAACAAAAACCTTCTTCTTACCAAAGAGATTCCATCTTCTGTAGAAGTGGGGCAGAAAATTCATCGTTAGCGAGAGAAATCAGTTCGTCGCCATTGTGAGTACAGCGTTCGTAATATGAGTGAGGAACCTTCCAGGTCGATGTCGTGTCCAGTTCCAAGCCTCCATCATTCAACAAAAAACTAAACATTTTCGTTTTTCATTTCTTCTCCAAACTCTCCCCTAGCCCCCATTCGTAAATAATGCATAACAGAAGGAAACGAAGAACAAAATAACGGAGAGGAAAGACATACAAAGTATATATGTATATGTAATACTAACTAACTACGTTTAAATTTTACTGTGATATCTTCATTAATGAATTTCAATATCTTTGTTTGTTAAATCAGGCAATTTTAATCCACTATTTCTTTGTGCCTATACGTTTGTTAGCAAAAGTTTTAAAGACTTGAAAATAATTTAAAGTCTCTTCAAAACTATGTGTGGGTGATCGCCCTGTGAAAACTATGCCATTTAACAGCTGTACGTGATACAAGTTCATTGTTCTTCACTTTGTTGCCTCGGCCAGAGAAAGGAGAGAAATTGATGCCTGCTGTGCTTGAAATATCAACTTCAACTACATACGACTAGCTTCAAACATGCCCATATATGACGAAGACAGAATTCTACATTACTTAGCGGTTTATATAACATAAACTTATGAACTAGCTCACTTGATAAAGCTTGATAATAGTCTTTGCTTGATTTTTGATTTACTAACTCCTCTCTCTCTTGTCCTAATCGAATTTGAATTCTTGGGCTGCAGGACAATGAAGGCGATATAAATCCTGAAGAATAGGGTTAAAGAACAGAATAGGCAGTTGGTGATGCATAGCTGACAAGAACGTTTTTAAGCACGATAAAGTTTACAGCTTTATGATTGACCATCAAGTGACCGGAAGTCTGAGTACGTAGAGGTTGAATTGTGCCGGTGAGGTAGTGCCCCTCTCCCCGTTCCATTCCCCATCCCCCCTCCCCCCTTGATGGAGGTAGGGGCTCAGGTCACGTAGTCAGGGACAGCGGAGAGGCCAGAGTAAACGATCGAAGGGTGTCATTAAAATTGTAATCATTGGTCGACAGGTTCGATACTTATACCGCGCAATTAATTCTCGCGGGGATTGTTGGACACTGGCAGATGATTTTCCGTGTGGTATGTGTCAAACTTGAACCGGTAAAGGATGACCAAGATCGATGGAATGATCTGCCAGTTCAAACGAATCGGCTGTCAGGGGCGGCAGAACGTGTCTAGCGAAATCCTGGTCGATAGAGATCGGCCGGCTACGTCACCCACAAGTATGAGTGTAGATGAGAGGACGGGGATAGCATCACTGACCTGGACTTTACGTCACCCGGCTGGGGTGGGGGGTGGGTCGGGGGTTGGGGTGGGGGTGAGGGGGGTGAAGGGGTGTGATCATTTCATACCAAAAATATATAATTCCAAGAAATCCCAGAAAGTGATGATATCGTCAAGAAGATGGCTGTGGTGAAATAAACCCGTGCAGTAATGATGCGGTCATCATTTCAACCGCACAGAAAAGGACATTGGGTATCTCCCCGTTTTAAAACAAGAATCGCAAGAGTAAAACTGCCAAGCTGTTTCTCATCGCAGATTGCACGTCTTCTAATAAACCAACCCCTGCCCCCCACCATCCCCTCGCCCCCTCTTGTCAACGTTAGGCGTCTTGAGGCGTCGCACCTCACAATATTTTATTCCTCATCCCTTGAATGACTAAGCACTTTTTGACCGGAAGTACATCATCATCAAATACAATGATCGTGGGTGTTGGCTATATGAATGGAAATGGTTGACTGATTGAAATCACCTGGTAAAACGCAACAAACGACTTGTTATACACAAGGCGCATCTCAAGTTTGGGTCCGAATTAGTGGTTCAAAATTAAATGTGTGAAACACATTTAAGCGCAGGTGTGTGTGTTCGTAAACCATTCATAACTCTGACGTCAGTGCTGCATGTGTCGTCAAAGCAACATGCCATCGGGCTCTACGAAATTTTGTGGATACAGAAAGAATTTTCGATATACAGTTTGTGACATTTGCGTATGGTATATACTGGCTAACAATCAGGAGTTAATTACCTCAGATAAGTGTTTCCATTGGACACACGATCGGCCAGCTCTGTTAGCAGTTGGAATCTAAGCAACTGAGTTGTTCCCGTTGTATCTTGGCAATCGTGTATGGTCTGGGTTGTGACTAGATGCAGAATTTCTTATTATCGACGAGCTTAGTATGTTATGAATTACAAAAATGAAAGAAACTGGACTCCTTGTGGTTTTATCAAAGGTTTTGTTATCTGAATGTGTGTGGTGACATGATGCAAATGATTTATTTATTTATTTATCTGGTTGCTGTTTTACGCCGTACTCAAGAATTACCACCAGCATTACGGTGGGAGGAAACCGGCAGAGCCATAGAGACACCCACAGCCATACGCAGGTTTCTGGAAGACCTTCCCACGTATTGATGCAAATGAAAATATTCGAATTAATCAACTATAGGAAGTATTACAAATGTATATATTGCGTTCAGCAGCAGTGAGCAATAAACTAACTACCGGCCCTAGGCCATGGAGTCTTCTGACTGACAAGTTTGTACTGCAAATAACGTATTTTGATCAAATGAGAAACATGTCTTGTAAGAAGATGAGTTCACCGTGATAATGTCAGTGTCGAGCAGCGTAATGACATATTTAATGTGTTCATCCATTAGAGATATTAATAATTCATTGGGCAGTGTAACGATTTCATAACTCTTAATATATAGCTTTCAAATGTAAGCTCTGGGTAAGCTGATTTCATTTATCAAATTAATCAAGTCGATGGATTTTAATAACCGGCCAAACAATATTACAACAATAACCGGTCAAACAATATTACAACAATAACCGGTCAAACAATATTACAACAATAACCGGTCAAACAATATTACAACTATAATCGGTAAAACAATATTACCACAATAACCGGTCAAGCAGTATTACAACAATAATCCGTCAAACAATATTACAACAATACTATATGGTTCATAAAGTTTTATATTTAAACCATTTTCATTTTTGAAATTCCTAAATAAAACCAAAATACTGAATCATGCAACGCGTTGTATCTTTTGTTGGAGTTACCACAATACTTTACTTTATGAAGCTTATCAGTGGAAATGGAGATATAATATGATTCAGTTTAAAGAATATGTTGAAATAATTCAAATATGGCTGCAATGAAAATCAGTAGGTGTGACATACGATATGGGAATACATAGCAATGCTATAAGTGCATTTCATAGGATCTCGTACTTGCCTCAGATGTTAAGTGCACTGCTACAAAACAGAGGCGCACGAAGTTCAGTCCCGGCCATCGAATGAATGATTATAATTTAACGCCACGTTAGCAATAATGCAGCCGAGCGTGGACGGTGAATTTGTAGACAGCCCTGCTCTCTGTTCGTAGGACCCGTGATGTGATCTACCACCAATATGGCGTGCAAGTCTGTAACAGGTGAGAAATTTCGCTTGTAACTTACCAACAGTTAGTGGTTTTCGCCGTGCTCTATGTTACACCTATGTCATAATGTCCTACAAAAAGTAGGTTTCTTGTCAGAAATTTTGATATAGACACTGAAGTACTTGTACTAAAAAGACTGACCTTGGTACCATTGATTTGGTCAATGAATGGGTATATGTATAATACTGGAGGGTTGGATAGACGGTTAATCCGATGGCCAGTGACGGGTATGTAAGAGGAAGAGTTAAAAGCAGGACCCTAACTCTTTCCAGAGGAAGTCCTCTACGGAACTCGCTCACGAAGAATCCGATTTTTATTTGTGGAGATTGATCCTATGGCCAATTGTCGCATCACGATCGCGTCAGCGAGATGTATCATGCCCGTATCGACCAGCCCGGTTCTGGTTCTCACTGAGGTCCGCGTCATAGACGTTGCTTACCAGCGTATAATTCACTGATTTATATACGCTTTGTAGGAAGCGATTATGTTTATCACGTAGATAGTTGATTTGCTCTGGCATAAAGATATGGCTAAACTAGCGTTTCATGGACAACCTATAATGTTGGACGGGAAGAAAAAAAATGTCTTGCCATTTCTGCAATGTAGAATTGATCTCAAATTACGGTCAGCTCAGACATAAACACTGGAGAAAAAATCTGGCAGCATACTTAGCTTGTCTATCAGAGAAATTATCTTGTCAATGTGGGGTTTTAATGTGTACCTCTCCTGTCACAAACAAATAGAGCGCTTTTTGGAAGGAATTAATAAAGACCCCCAGCCACGCTAGAGAAAACAGTTATACGCTTCGTGGTTTTATTGGTTCACAGTGGAAATGAGGGAGATAGGAATCACACATCGCTAATTCTCAACTCGTGTTTCACAACCAGATGTGCAATTAGCCATTGTTATTTATGTTGTAACTGGCAAAATCTCTATTTTTATACGTTGCCGCGTGGGTTTTATCAGAAAAATTCAAGGCTATGTTTAGAAAAATTTTGACAACACTGACTTTAAAGCCCTCCTGACTGGTGAAAGTTCTTTCTCACAAAATTCAGGCCTAGCATTTGTATCAAATGCACGCTGAATTTTCAGCTACTAGGTATGACTTTTGATAACCTCAAATCATTTTTCATTAGTAACTGTGATTTCATCGTACAGACATCCAGTGCAAAGAGACTAGATTTGGTGCAGTAAGTGTTGACGTTTTGACAGGTAATTCGGTCAGTAAGAAGGACAATGGCAATACACATATTGTTTCGTGTCGGTAATTTGTGATTTAGTCCTTTTCCCCGAAAGTTTCAATATTTGTTTACAGCATATTGTTAGTTTGTGTCTATGCGTAAGCGTTCTCTAACCAGTTGGCCTGACATTCATCAAAGAGAACGTTTTAGTCCTGAGGGAGTCGTTCAATGTTTGTCGCACACGAAAATAATTAAGTATAAAACGACTTTCAAGACTCGTTGATAAGGTAACTTAGAAAAGATTCCGCATTCTCAGTATCTGACGGCACCAGTTTACAGTCCACCGGTCTAGTGTTGAGATTGAAGAACATTCGGAGGCATGCTGATGTCCGCTCTAGTAGTAAGCGCGGACATTTTGAAAAAAGCGCGAACATTTTGAAAATTGTGCCCCCAAATTGTAACAATATCTTGTTATGAAACCACACATGCATGCACACTTAACAATGATGCTCGCCTACTAATCTACACCTTAGCTCACAGGGCTGAATAAGGAAGGAGTTCGCCAATTCGTCTAAAGTGTCCCGCTTCTGGATGAAAACGCCTATTGGAATCCAGCTCAAACAACAAACAATTATTGTTGTTTCGGGGCTACAGTTAATACATTTTTAAAAAAAAATCTTGAAAAGCTGATATTAATATTGTAAGTATATTGCATGATTAACATAGTATCAAAGTTGGAATCGTAAAATCAACAAATGTGGCAAAAAATATCAGCAAATTGTTCGTATTGAGACGGGTATTCATTTTCACGACCACAGTGTAGAGCCCAAAAAAGTAATACAGGAACTATTAAAGTAAAGTTCATTTGAGGTCATTAGCCTCCTAACTTACCATCCGTCCCGTGGAGCGAGTAACATGGTATGCTGTGTAACACGCATTTGTGCGGCGGATGACTTTGATCTCAGTCCGATCAATGTCCGCGGCCCCTCGCCTAGCTGTCGTATGGACACTGTCAATAAGGTCTGTGTCGGATTGATCCCGGGACTACCCTGACCGTCAGATGCCCCTGTCTCACAACTTTCGCTTTGATCACGGGCACAACTAGCTTTGTTATCCCCTTCATATCTTATCATAAACCAGTTATCCAGAACTGACACTGGAGGTGAATGTGTAATATTTTTATCTGTGAAAACAGACAGCTGTTTGGTAAAATAAATGAACGCTAATTTAGTTTGGTAAAATGACATGTCCTCGGCGGGATGTCAGACAGATGTATCCTTATAGGCTTGTCTTGTTTTGGTGACTTTCTTGATGATATTTCCTCCACCCATTTTTGTGGTAACAGATTCCCAGTCCCATGCACCATACATTTAGCAAAACTCGTGTTTTAACATTTGTATCAGAAAAGAAATCCTAGCGGAAATTTACAAGTAAGTGCCATATCCGTTTTTTCTGAATAGATGAAAAAGCCAATAACTGAAATTGGTAATATTAATTATCTGAGATCATACTTCGCGAGGTCACTCGAGTGAAGCAAGACACTCAGTTGAAAACTAGCCTCAATGGAGGTAGTTTAGGTGTCAACGAAGAAGAAAGAATCTAACGCTTTATGCAAATAAGGCTTTGCAATGCATTGACTGTCAGAATAGAATCTTGACTGACTTAAAAACATCCAGTGTCCTTATCCGTAATGATCATATGTGTCCTATATGAGCACTATATGAGGGCTGAAAATTGTCACCGATTTACCAAAGTAGTTCCAAGTTCAGAGTGTACTGCCGCGGTGTGTTTTAGCATTTCCCTAAGGTTTTCCTCTATGACAGATGGTAATAGCTTCTTCACCAATCCAGGGCACGTCTACTCGCTGTAGAAACCCGAAGAAAACAACCTGAAAAAAATTGAGATTTTATGGAAGGCGTCATTTCAGTATCATTTATCGCAGTGTGACTCAAATCAAAACATCATAAATCTTTTGCACGAAATTGTATTTCCGATCTTCATATATTTACTTTGATGTTGTGGAGAGTGTCATTATATTTAATTACATGACAAACGATCAACTTGATTATAATGGTCTCGATGCATCATTTGCACGGTGTAGTTTATCCACTAATTCGTGCGTAAACGAGACTGTTAATGTAATATAATTCTGACTGTGGATTCCATCATTTGTATAACTAATTTCACCTTATTTTTGCTTTAAACAGTTTCATTGCTGAATTTTGTGATCGGTAATTACAATGTATCTGGGCTATTCTAAAATAATAGCAAAAATTCGACTGGATTTAATGCGTTGGTCGACTATGAGGAACCTTTCCCACCTGAAGCATTTCGGGCCAACGCCCGATATTCTGTCTCATTTCCGCCTTTGTGAAGATGTTTAGTGGGGAATCTGGGAATGTGATACTCTTTCAATACTGGAGTGCAATGGTCAAGTCAGCTTGGAACCGAGTTGCCATTCCCAGGGAAAAGGCTCCCCGTGAAACGGAAGCTCGAAATAAAAAAGAGGAATATTTTGCGATAAGATTTTTAATATTCCAGTTACTTCGAAAACAGAACGACATTTTTCTGATTTTACGCTTAATCACTGGAGCTGAATGGACATGAACTTCCACAATTATAGAATGAATGGCTTTTGATTACCCCCGGGGTGTTGGTACAGAAGAAATGATCACTAGCAGTACACGGTTAAACCCATCTGTTAATGAAGCCCATGACGCCGCTCCCAAGATGGAAGCGCAGAGATAAGGCAGTCTACCCGGTTCGTGCTTTTAACAACGGCGCACCCAAACCCGAAACAAGATCAAATCTTGAAAGAAAATTACTTTTGGTAGTGAATTCCCTTTAAATCTTTTACCTTTATTGGTGAGGTAAAACACTTTCATCAGTATTCATCATATTAGCTGGTCAATTTTTCTTTCCTTGCAGGGGTTGCGAGCAATCCGCTTTTAGTGTGATAACATCACTCTTGATGGCAACAGAAGACAAGAGCGAAAATGGAAGTAAACACCACAGGTGTGGTTCCAACAGTGAAGATAGACCACAGGTGTGGCTCCAACAGTGAAAATAGACATTTACTTTAACCAGAGACTACCATCAGAGATATTAAATAATATATAATATATATAATTGAATAATATATGGGCCCAACGTTTCGGTTGACGGACAAATTTGTTTGTTATGTTAAACAAAAAAGGAAAGTTAACTGTCACATTATTTTATAGTTTTTGAACTTTGTAATTGATTGGTATAGTGACTGTGCCATATAAATGCATAAACAGTAGGAAATTAAACACCTCAGCAGACTTAGGTAAAAAAATGCAATGATGTTAATTGCAATTTATTTAGATGTCACTGTTCTAGAATTGCCCAAAATACTGTGCTGTCATCATTTAATATACAATCACATGTCTCATAACCATTTTTTGAAACCTTGGTGACAAAAAATAAGGATCGACGATGCTCACGGGGACGCCGGAAGAGTACTAACAATCGTTAAAATCCATTTGTCTTTCACTAAAATGGCGCACAAGCCTGTACGTCATCCACAGAACGTACCCTCGTCATACAAGAGAAACCTCGATAAACAAGATATATGTATTTGTATCATAGATCATACCTAATTATAACTCATGATTACATTAAATGGTTCACTTTAAATGTTCTTGTAATTCGTAAATTTAATTTTTTTTTATAATATCGAGATTTTATAATTTTTATAAGATAGAGATTTCCGATGGAACGTTTCTTTTTAACGTCAAACAAGTCTATGGGGAAGTGATTTCAGAAGTGAAAATCTATTATCACTCTGTAGTAATAAATTAGCTGTCTGATGTGAGGATAACTTTCAAAAACCATCCTCATTTTATTGGATTAAGTAATTCCTTTTGTTTTTTGGTGTTAAAAATAAAAATAAATGGCGTAATTAAGTTATCGGATATCGTGTGTGGAGTGTGTTAGGGAGTGAATTGGCACGCTGCCGGGGTAACGCCCTACTCCCCCGGGGTGGGTGGTGGGATGATAGATTCTCCTCCACAACACCGGACATTGATCAGATCTTTAAACACACCATTCAACCCAGAAACATACTTGAGCGAAAAACGGGCAAACGGCTGCGAGCTCTTACGTTTGCCGGCTCCTTCAACTATCGATGTGCAAGGCTGTACTCTCGACACACTTTTCAGCGAAGATATGAATGGCATTCAGCGACTGACGGAACCAACTGCCAAGTTTGTAACGTCAGAGGCTGAAGGATGCGAGCATCTTGGTGATTTGGAACTTTGCGAAAACGCCAATATTGTGTGCAAGATCTTTTCAAGATATCTGACTGTGTCGTGTGAGGTTTCGACATTGTTGGATAGATCCACGAGGAACAGTGTTCTAGTTTGGTAAAGGTTAGTTCTAGCAAGGTAGGGTTTAAGCGAAGCGAAAAGATGATGGATTCAAGGTTTTAAAATCCACCAATAATTCCATTTTCACGTTCAACTAACCACTTAATAGTAAGAAAAGTACTACTCATTGTGGACATTAAGTAGAACATTTTCCCTTATACGCCGAGCCAGACTGAGGGGGGTAAAACATTCACTACAAAAGATCTAAAGAAGCATGGCGTGACAGCGTGGTGTGTTACCTGCGCTTGTCAAACTTTATTAAATCTCTAAAAAACATTAAATTTGATGAACTTATCAGCTATCCACACCGCTGAACAAGATTAAATTTATCACAAATTATACAAAACTCTTTCACGTCACATCTGGAGTAAACTATAAATATAGGCAAACTAGATCGATTATTTTGATTGGACAAAATGACTTGTTCGGTCAATACCTTTCGGTCACAACTACTAACACACATTGAAAACGCATCGGAAAAAAGCAGGTGAAATTGTTACATAATTCAGGCAAAAATATGTGACAAACATATGTGAGTGGTAAAAGCCGTTTTTTGATCAGGGCTATATTCTCCTGTGATTTGTTGCCCGATAAACTTGTTTTCCTTCAATTCAGTCCCACTAGTTGTCTGTTAGTAATGCGTTCTCGGAGTCTTTCAGTGTATGAATACTGGTCGTCACATATTGTTTGAAGGGAGCAATGGAAGGACAAGAAATGGTCATAGCATGGAAACAACAAAGGAACACAGGTCTTGGATTAGAGGGATGACAGGGCTGTCTTAAATTTAAAAAAGATGGCAGCACGGAAGCATCAACAGGACGGGGAATGGTCCTGGACACCGTTTGACAAAGCGCGCGTAACACGAAAACAACAGCATAACAGATTAATGTTCTTAGACAAAGTTTCACAAAGCAGTGGCAACACTGAAACAACGGCAGGGAACGCCCATGTCACGGAAGCAACAACAGACCACTGGAATGGTTCGGGATGCAGTCTTGGGAAATCTTCACAATTTTATGTACAAGTATTTTTTCTACCATAGCGAACGGTACCGAACGATATAACCGAAATAATATGAAGGCTTCGTAAAACTGTCATCATTGGTTAGTTGTCCAGACGTATATTCACATGAAGCAAGCCTTAAACATAATTAACACCAGTTTAATTCTTATACAAAGGAAATTGGATTTAAGTTAATAGCTGGTTTGAAGTCCCAATACACTCGTGAACAATATTGGGTTCAGAACTCCAAGTATTACACTGCTCAATGGGTCTTCTGTGTTTCGTGGCAATATTTATCTGGCTGTTGCGTGTGTAACGACTGGCAGATCATAAGAGTTTCCTGATTAGTAATTTACCAAGTTCGGTTTTCATAACCATGATCACAACTCGCATAATTCTTCTATCACTTATCTAGAATCGCAAAATACGAGCTCTGCCAAAATCACTGGGTCGTATAATACACTGACATTGTAGTGAACCTTTGGCGACACAGTTATCGCTGCCCTTTCCGTCGGTAAGGAAATATCTGCATAAATGTGTATCCTATTAACTATCAGTCTGATTGGAGTCCAACGGCATTATCTCACAACACATCTGTGGTACACGCTGAAGAACAGGATGATGCAATACGAAACGGTGGCTGTGAATAAATTTATTTATTTGATTGGTGTTTTACGCCGTACTCAAGAATATTTCACTTATACGGCGGCGGTCAGCATTATGGTGGGTGGAAACCGGGCAGAGCTCGGGGAAAACCCACCACCATCCGAAGGTTGCTGAAGACCTTCCCACGTATGGCTGGAGAGGAAGCCACCATGAGCTGGACTTGAACTTACAGTGACCGCATTGGTGAGAGGCTTCTGGGTCATTACGCTGCGCTAGCGCGTTAACCAAGCTGTGAATAAAGATGGACAATTTTTGATCATTATATAGTATCATTAAATAGTATTGTTATATGCTCAGCAAGTCTGTGCTTTTCAGACACAAATATGTGGCTAACCACAGAGTGTTTATCAGGTAGGACGGAATATGTACATCTTCTACCTGATGACTTTATGCTTATCTAACACTCTAACTTCTACACAGCTTGTGGCTAACCACAGAGTGTTCATCAGGTAGGATGACATGTGTACATCTTTTGTCTGATGACTTTATGCTTATCTAACACGGTAACTTCTACACAGCCTGTGGCTAACCACAGAGTGTTTATCAGGTAGGACGGCATATGTACATCTTCTACCTGATGACTCTATGCTTATCTAACACAGTAACTTCTACACAGCCTGTGGCTAACCACAGAGTGTTCATCAGGTAGAATGACATGTGTACATCTTCTACCTGATGACTTCATGCTTATCTAACACAGTAACTTCTACACAGACTGTGGCTAACCACGGAGTGTTCATCAGGTAGAATGACATGTGTACATCTTCTACCTGATGACTTCATGCTTATCTAACACAGTAACTTCTACACAGCCTGTGGCTAACCACAGAGTGTTCACCAGGTAGGACGGCATATGTACATCTTCTACCTGATGACTTTATGGTTATCTAACACTGTAACTTCTACACAGCCTGTGGCTAACCACGGAGTGTTCATCAGGTAGAATGACATGTGTACATCTTCTACCTGATGACTTCATGCTTATCTAACACAGTAACTTCTACACAGCCTGTGGCTAACCACAGAGTGTTCATCAGGTAGAATGACATGTGTACATCTTCTACCTGATGACTTTATGGTTATCTAACACTGTAACTTCTACACAGCCTGTGGCTAACCACAGAGTGTTCATCAGGTAGGACGGCATATGTACATCTTCTACCTGATGACTCTATGCTTATCTAACACAGTAACTTCTACACAGACTGTGGCTAACCACGGAGTGTTCATCAGGTAGGATGACATGTGTACATCTTTTGTCTGATGACTTTATGCTTATCTAACACGGTAACTTCTACACAGCCTGTGGCTAACCACAGAGTGTTCATCAGGTAGGATGACACGTGTACATCTTTTGTCTGATGACTTTATGCTTATCTAACACAGTAACTTCTACACAGCCTGTGGCTAACCACAGAGTGTTCATCAGGTAAGATGACATGTGTACATCTTCTACCTGATGACTTCATGCTTATCTAACACAGTAACTTCTACACAGCCTGTGGCTAACCACAGAGTGTTCATCAGGTAGAATGACATGTGTACATCTTCTACCTGATGACTTCATGCTTATCTAACACTGTAACTTCTACACAGCCTGTGGCTAACCACAGAGTGTTCATCAGGTAGGATGACATGTGTACATCTTTTGTCTGATGACTTTATGCTTATCTAACACGGTAACTTCTACACAGCCTGTGGCTAACCACAGAGTGTTCACCAGGTAGGATGACATGTGTACATCTTCTACCTGATGACTCTATGCTTATCTAACACAGTAACTTCTACACAGCCTGTGGCTAACCACAGAGTGTTTATCAGGTAGGACGGAATATGTACATCTTCTACCTGATGACTTTATGCTTATCTAACACAGTAACTTCTACACAGACTGTGGCTAACCACAGAGTGTTCACCAGGTAGGATGACATGTGTACATCTTTTGTCTGATGACTTTATGCTTATCTAACACGGTAACTTCTACACAGCCTGTGGCTAACCACAGAGTGTTCACCAGGTAGAATGACATGTGTACATCTTCTACCTGATGACTTTATGCTTATCTAACACAGTAACTTCTACACAGCCTGTGGCTAACCACAGAGTGTTTATCAGGTAGGATGACATGTGTACATCTTCTACCTGATGACTTTATGCTTATCTAACACAGTAACTTCTACACAGACTGTGGCTAACCACAGAGTGTTCACCAGGTAGGATGACATGTGTACATCTTTTGTCTGATGACTTTATGCTTATCTAACACGGTAACTTCTACACAGCCTGTGGCTAACCACAGAGTGTTCACCAGGTAGAATGACATGTGTACATCTTCTACCTGATGACTTTATGCTTATCTAACACAGTAACTTCTACACAGCCTGTGGCTAACCACAGAGTGTTCATCAGGTAGGATGACATGTGTACATCTTTTGTCTGATGACTTTATGCTTATCTAACACGGTAACTTCTACACAGCCTGTGGCTAACCACAGAGTGTTCATCAGGTAGGACGGAATATGTACATCTTCTACCTGATGACTTTATGCTTATCTAACACAGTAACTTCTACACAGCCTGTGGCTAACCACAGAGTGTTCATCAGGTAGAATGACATGTGTACATCTTCTACCTGATGACTTCATGCTTATCTAACACAGTAACTTCTACACAACCTGTGGCTAACCACAGAGTGTTTATCAGGTAGAATGACATGTGTACATCTTCTACCTGATGACTTCATGCTTATCTAACACAGTAACTTCTACACAGCCTGTGGCTAACCACAGAGTGTTCATCAGGTAGAATGACATGTGTACATCTTCTACCTGATGACTTCATGCTTATCTAACACAGTAACTTCTACACAGCCTGTGGCTAACCACAGAGTGTTTATCAGGTAGGATGACATGTGTACATCTTCTACCTGATGACTCTATGCTTATCTAACACAGTAACTTCTACACAGCTTGTGGCTAACCACAGAGTGTTCATCAGGTAGAATGACATGTGTACATCTTCTACCTGATGACTTCATGCTTATCTAACACAGTAACTTCTACACAACCTGTGGCTAACCACAGAGTGTTTATCAGGTAGAATGACATGTGTACATCTTCTACCTGATGACTTCATGCTTATCTAACACTCTAACTTCTACACAGCCTGTGGCTAACCACAGAGTGTTCATCAGGTAGAATGACATGTGTACATCTTCTACCTGATGACTTCATGCTTATCTAACACAGTAACTTCTACACAGCCTGTGGCTAACCACAGAGTGTTTATCAGGTAGGATGACATGTGTACATCTTCTACCTGATGACTTCATGCTTATCTAACACAGTAACTTCTACACAACCTGTGGCTAACCACAGAGTGTTTATCAGGTAGGACGGAATATGTACATCTTCTACCTGATGACTTCATGCTTATCTAACACTGTAACTTCTACACAGCCTGTGGCTAACCACAGAGTGTTCATCAGGTAGGATGACATGTGTACATCTTCTACCTGATGACTTCATGCTTATCTAACACAGTAACTTCTACACAGCTTGTGGCTAACCACAGAGTGTTCATCAGGTAGGATGACATGTGTACATCTTCTACCTGATGACTTTATGCTTATCTAACACAGTAACTTCTACACAGCCTGTGGCTAACCACAGAGTGTTCATCAGGTAGAATGACATGTGTACATCTTCTACCTGATGACTTCATGCTTATCTAACACAGTAACTTCTACACAGCCTGTGGCTAACCACAGAGTGTTCATCAGGTAGAATGACATGTGTACATCTTCTACCTGATGACTCTATGCTTATCTAACACAGTAACTTCTACACAGACTGTGGCTAACCACGGAGTGTTCATCAGGTAGGATGACATGTGTACATCTTTTGTCTGATGACTTTATGCTTATCTAACACGGTAACTTCTACACAGCCTGTGGCTAACCACAGAGTGTTCATCAGGTAGAATGACATGTGTACATCTTCTACCTGATGACTTCATGCTTATCTAACACAGTAACTTCTACACAGCCTGTGGCTAACCACAGAGTGTTCATCAGGTAGAATGACATGTGTACATCTTCTACCTGATGACTTTATGCTTATCTAACACAGTAACTTCTACACAGCCTGTGGCTAACCACAGAGTGTTCATCAGGTAGAATGACATGTGTACATCTTCTACCTGATGACTTTATGCTTATCTAACACAGTAACTTCTACACAGCCTGTGGCTAACCACAGAGTGTTTATCAGGTAGGACGGAATATGTACATCTTCTACCTGATGACTTTATGCTTATCTAACACAGTAACTTCTACACAGCCTGTGGCTAACCACAGAGTGTTCATCAGGTAGGATGACATGTGTACATCTTCTACCTGATGACTTTATGCTTATCTAACACAGTAACTTCTACACAGCCTGTGGCTAACCACAGAGTGTTTATCAGGTAGGACGGAATATGTACATCTTCTACCTGATGACTTTATGCTTATCTAACACGGTAACTGCTACACAGACTGTGGCTAACCACAGAGTGTTCATCAGGTAGGATGACATGTGTACATCTTCTACCTGATGACTTCATGCTTATCTAACACAGTAACTTCTACACAGCCTGTGGCTAACCACAGAGTGTTCATCAGGTAGGATGACATGTGTACATCTTTTGTCTGATGACTTTATGCTTATCTAACACGGTAACTTCTACACAGCCTGTGGCTAACCACAGAGTGTTCACCAGGTAGGATGACATGTGTACATCTTTTGTCTGATGACTTTATGC
The DNA here is from genome assembly GCF_032854445.1 of Liolophura sinensis. NCBI lineage: Eukaryota > Metazoa > Mollusca > Polyplacophora > Chitonida > Chitonidae > Liolophura > Liolophura sinensis. Next base: position 18,104,801 of record NC_088300.1, on the reverse strand, counting down.
TTATCTAACACAGTAACTTCTACACAGCCTGTGGCTAACCACAGTGTGTTTATCAGGTAGGACGGCATATGTACATCTTCTACCTGATGACTTCATGCTTATCTAACACAGTAACTTCTACACAGCCTGTGGCTAACCACAGAGTGTTCATCAGGTAGGATGACATGTGTACATCTTTTGTCTGATGACTTTATGCTTATCTAACACGGTAACTGCTACACAGCCTGTGGCTAACCACAGAGTGTTTATCAGGTAGGATAATATATGTACATCTTCTACCTGATGACTTTATTCTTAATTCACACTGTAACACATGCACGATGTGTGCTCTATACATGCACGATGTGTGCTATATGTATGCCACGATGTGTGATATATACATTTAACATACACGAGTGTTATATAACGGTGTATTTTTAGTTCGTTGTTTAAGAAGCCTGATCTGCCACGATGCCGTTTCACAGGCTATGGTACATGGCTTGATCTGTCATACTACTGTTCTACATTGTAATGGTAACGATGCTAATTTTTACAGCTAATGACACAGGTCAGGTCTGTCACGACGCTGTTTACGTTCTACGGCGTAAGGCTATGGGGCCACTTTCACAAAGCGGCGTACGACATTTTTTATGTTACATTAATCCACCAGTGTGCTGTTTTACAGCCTGGCCAGTCTAATGATAGGTCACGATACTGTTTTACAGCTAATGATCCTGGTTTGATCTGTCAGGATGCTGTTTTACAGCCTAACCCAGTTCTGACCTGTTACAATGCTGTTTAGGTTCTACACCTAAGTTCCCCCGCTGCTGTTCTACAGCATATGTGACCTCGTCTGATCTGTGACTATGTTTGATCTGTCACAGCCTGATCCTGGATTGATCTGTCACGATGCTGTTTTACAGCCTGAGGGCCCTGGGCAACATAAAATGAAAAAATGTGGCGGTAACTAGACGTAACGCAGACATAAAGCGTAAATCAATATTTTACATCAAGTTTCGTGTTGACGAACCATACGCTTTTGACAATAGACTAATGCAGAGGCGATTCTTTGGAACAACTGTTCTTTTTTTGAGGCTGTCCGTCGAGTGGCTGGGCTCAGAAACCGCTCTAATACCGTGCGACCCAATCAAATTATTGATTGTAAGAACAAACACTTCTACGGCCCAGTTACACACGGGCTTGCTGCATTACACACTGCCCATACATTCAGATATAAAACCTAATCTTACGGCATGCTCCACTTGGTCAAGCAGCAGAGTTGTCTTATGTGAACGTAAAACAATCTGTCTCATGAGTAAGCTAATCCAAGAAATCTTCCAAAGAAATATTTCCGTTTAACCTTGTTAAGTGACATGAAAAACTTAATTTGCCTAGTACCATTAACATCAGGGAATTCACATGATCAACGGGAAGTAAAAGAATGCCGCCAATATTACAGCTGGTTCTCCCCAGGCAGAAAGATACAACTGTCTAAAAAGAGTTTTATTCAGGCAATTTAAGGTCGCCCTAACCCGAATGAGCTATTTCGCGACATTCCTTTTGTTTTTAGTTTAGTGTCTGAAGTTTAAAATGTAGAAACAAACTAAGAACTGAATTGCGATGGCGGTTTTTTTTATTTGAGTATTTGATTCCTCAGATATATTGGTGACATAAGATCGAGTCCAGAATGGTTAGAGTTTGTGGTCTCTCTTAAGATTGAAAAGATCACTGGGTCGGGAAAAACTGCATGTGATAATGATCAGGGTGTACAATGTCTTCTTATATTATTTTAATCTTTGACAGGGGAGCTAAAGGTCAACCTGATGTTCCAAATCGAGACTGCGTGGCGCATGTCCCACTTATGTTTCTCGGGTAACCCACATCAGAAGATTTTTCTGAAAGGACATTTTTTTATTCCACATATCGCTGAGAGCAGTACTATTCAAACGGACCATGCACTCATGGAAATTCTTCCCAGACAACCAGTCCAAACTTCTCCATCGCTCTTATCATTCCGTCTGGCGGAGTTTCCGCTTTTGATCTGCACACGATTTTTTTCCAGAAAATGGTTGTCACACAGAGGCTTGATCGTGCTCATATGGCCTTTCTGAGAAATAGCGTGTACAGGCGTCTTATGGAACCAACCTTCTGTTTAGATTTGAAAGCCTAAACGTCGGAATCGTTTCATTACGTAATCTTGTTCCTAATGCCAGTATACGGCAACATGTCCGCTCCTGTCCTAGTCTTCTGTAACCTGGTACACTGAACGAGGATTTGACAAATATAGCTTGAATACCAGTACTTTAAATTTTTGCAAGCGAATTCAATCAGTCAAGCGTACAAGCAATATCTGTCACCACAATATATACAAGGATGTACATGAGATTGTATTGCGATATGTAACTCAAGACACCTTTTGAAATTCGAGAAGCAAACATATTAAGCTGTCAAAAATTTGGAACGGTTTCCTACCTTTGTATAATTCTTTTTTATATAAATTTATATTATTTTACAGTTAGAATATTAAACAAACCAAAACTGCATGTATTGCAAAAACACTCGAACTTTCTTAGAGTACCTGTTTCTTATATTTTTTTATGTACAAATCAAATGAGTGCTTCCGCCATTTTTGTTCGGTCGAAAGAAGGTTGTGGCGTTTAAAGGCCATGTTTACAATGAATGCCAGAACGCATTCCAACATCAAATTGGCCGAGTCTGCTCTGCTCTTGGATCCTAAATATACACAATGTTTTTACGCAGTAGGAATTCTCATCCACTTAACATACAAAACAAATCTAAATCAAGGGTAACGAACTGTATGGGCATTTTGCAAATTCCCCCAAAACTCTGAGATCCCGACTTTTCTATATTTAATTCATATATACATGGTAGAATATATAGGTAGTTTACAGTTTTGGTGCCAGCGGCTGTGAAATCTGATATACCAATTGTGACAAACTGGACATGCGCTAGATTCGAATGTAAATAGATTAAGTCCTTTTTGGTATTGAAGTCGTCACGTGTAACACAGGCTTTCAATTTTTGGAACACTTTTAAAAGCCTAGGGTATCATTATTCAATTCAATTGTAGTTTACATGGAATAATTAGTTTGGTTAGAATTTCAAGCGACTTTCAACTTGATTTCGGTCATATCCCGACGATCCATCTTATAAAGCGGACAGGTTGCGGACATGACTAAGTGGTTAATGTGTATGGCTGCCAATTGCTGGGTGATACGAGGCACAGGTTCAATACCATTGTCAGAAAGGGAATTTTCAAGATTCTACGGCGTCCAATGTTCTCCGACTGTTGGTAACACAGAGAGGCAAACGGTAATCTCTCGAAGGTGAAAATGAAATCTTCTTGAAAAATACCCCCCCCCCCCCCAAAACAAAATTAAATTCGATACGTTTATAATGCTGCCTCAGTAAATGCATTGTCCCCCCCCCTCACCCCCCATGCTGCAACGATAACCATAGTATTAAGATGCGGTCTATAATCTACACTAATCCACAAATCTTTCTGACAGATCAAGGCATTAAGAGGAAACCGTAAGATTGGCAAGCTATTGTGAAGAAAACGTTTAAAAGTTGACTCTGGTAATCGATATATTACTCCCGTTTGCTGTGTGTTGTATACAGGCATAAGATATATTGATGTGTTTGTGAAGGATCGCGTATCCTGGCAGAGAACACGGTATTAGCTGGCCAACAAGCTATTCTGTGACGGACTACATCTATCATTGTTACCCTCCCTCATAACCTTATGCACGAATATGGCACCCTGCGGAACAGAAGCCTGCCCCACGATATTGTCTCCAGAGATAGTTATTACCCTGATAGTGCGTCGAGAAATAAAAAAGTAGGCATTTGATGAGGAAGACATGCAGAATGGAAGTACAGCGTAATGACTATTCGTTACGGGTCACTTAGATTATCGGAAATTTTCGGTGGTTAAACGATGACATAATTCTGCGCTTCGCTGTGGCTTTAAGCCACAGAACATTGGTGGAAACTTCGAATAATGACTGCTACCGTCCACGGACGGGACTTCATTAAAACGGAGCTGCAATGAGGGTGATTTTAACGGCATGCAGTCTGCTCCTGGGACTGCCTTCTAACGTTCATTCTCATATTGAGGTTGAAATCAATAAGTAGCATGTAGCAGACGAGCAGAGGGACTGGGGAACACGACTGTTCACCAGTGAACAAGCTCGGTTTGACCGCCTGATCTAACTCGGCACAGACCCTGTTACCAAACCCGCCCCAGGCACAACTATACCACTCTGGTACCACCTCCAACAAACTTACTCATATTACTGTCCGACAGTCTTGGTGAATTCATGGAGCTAACCCGGACAAAAGGTGCCGTGGTCTAGTCGTAAAAAGACTTCTTCATTTCTCTCAATAAACCTCGCTACTTCTTGAAAACATAAAAGGAGCGCGTTACCGAACTTTTTGGTCCACGGAAACATATATCCTTCTTTGAAGGTGTTTAAATACGATGAAGAAGTAAGGTGTAGCCTACATATGAGAAGCTTATTTGTGGATTGGTTTTGGCGAAATAAAAACTACACGGAGATATATTGATTAAAATGATCGGAATGCAGGTGCGAGCTGTCATGTGAGCTATCTGACAGTCGAGCGGCGGAGCCGGTTGAAGGGCGAGCCGCAATCTCAGCTGGGGAGTGCGTCGGTAGGGAGCTGATCGAACCGCGCTTGGAGCACACCCCTCGGTCAGCAGTTTGGGGAGAGTAAGTTCTGCGATCATCATCGGCCTCAGCACAAGTTACAATGGATCTTACAGGATAAAGCACAGTCGCTGCATTCCTGCGCAGCACCACGGCATGTCTTCACAGATATGTAACTAATCCTTCTCGCTATACCTAACTGGATTTCTGAATCAATGGATGTACGTTATGATCACGCATAAGGTAAGCCAACTATGTTTTTTTTATATTATTTTTTAATAAATTCTTCCCGCGTTTGTAGTCCTACTATAATTTTCACCATTTCCTTTAATCAGTTATTTTGATATGTATATTTCATGTACAGAATGTGTAGTTTGTATTTTCAGGGATAGAAACATTGTATAAAAGCCGCCACCTATCTGTATCCAGGCAGATTTCTTAATGTTACATTATCATATATATGTCTTAGATTTATCACATTAAGCTTTACTTTCATTTTCATCGTATTAATGTATCTGGTAATAAACGTCACATCTGACAAGGACAGTGTGTTAGGGATCTGTAAATATATTGATACGAGCACTATATACTCCGAGATAAGCAAATACAGGAGGTAAATACACTGACACTGTAGGTTGTTACGTATGATTTAGGCCTACATGTTGGGGGTAAAGATAGTCCCTAATTGTGAAGGCTTCCTTAATTCTGTGTAGCCTACATATGCAAAAGCATGTCAAGCTAAGGCAAAAGTGGTATTAACAAGTAAACTATTTAAAGAACTACACTTTCTCGAGCCACTGGACTTCACATCATCTTCCGGTTTGCTTTCAGAAGGATCTATGGATACTTTCGCCTCCCTTTTCGCGAGGGTTTCCGTCCAATTTTACTTGTGTTACGGTAAAATGATTACGTTTGTGATTTATCCAGTAAAAGGCTTACGTGTATGGTTTAGGCTTTAAAATATTACGTTTGTGGTACACTAAATTTATTGTTACAGTTGTGATTTATACAGAAAAATTGTTACATTTGTGGTTTACATAGTATAAAATCGCACCGTAAGTCATTTTTCACAGTAAAATAGTTACGTTTGTACTGCAAAATCGTAACGTTTTAGTTGAATACACATTGAAGCGGTAACATTTTCTGTCGGCAAAGCATACAACGAGTCAGTAAGACAAATCAAATTTTCCAGCAAAACTATAGTTGGGGAACTCCTATATATTTATTGTCGGGTTACAGTTGCAGTGGGCTAGATGACTATGCATACATGTGCCCATTCCATCTGTCGAAAAGCTTGACTACCATAACTTTCAAGTTGTCAAATCATTACTTACGTACAGGCTTTTTAGTACTTCCGATAACGTTCAGTGAATTTACGCTGTTCTGATTACCTATGCTGAGCAGCATTAGTGGCAGGTACGACTGCACGGAAATGGAAATTGCATGTCCACCCTTGAATTTCAGATGTAAGCTATCGGTGAAACCACAATACCTTAAAAGGGCTCGAGCTGTCTGTCTTACATTTAATATTACAGGCATGGATAACAGTAAAAAGAGCAATTCAATCTGTGGATTAGAGCACTGTACCACGTTATAAATGCATGAATGTTTCAACATTATTTTTTTTCCATCCCCCTTCGTAGCACAGAGTTTTAATTTTTTACACGTCATGAAACCCGAAAGCCGATAATATGTGGGTATGTGGTAATTTGTTCTGTGGCTGATGAAATGAAGCCTATAGTTCTCAAGTCCCTGTCCGTGGAGATCGCATGTTTTATGAAAGAGATGTATTAACTATTTACAAGTTTTCGATGCAATGTGATTTACTTACGGGAAGTGGATTGTCATTATTGCAGTGCTCTGGACTTAATTCAACAATAGCTCTAACCCTGTAATGGATTTTCGCACATTTTAAGCGTGTATGATTGGGATATAGCACTAATATTAACGTCGTCATAGCATGTGCTGTGCTCGTTTTTCTCTCAGGTCGGATAATTCCCCTCACCCGCTGGTAATGTTGACAACTGTCTCCCGAAAAATCGGCTTGTCCTGATGCTACACATCAATGTGCAAAAAAAAAAAAAAAAAAAAAAAATCCCAACAAAAATGCATGTTCTCTTAATATGATTATTTAAGAAATCTACAATCCTGAACACATGGGAATAGCTCGATGATCATTAAGAAACCTACAATCCTGAACACATGGGAATAGTTCGATGATCATTAAGAAACCTACAATCCTGAACACATGGGAATAGCTCGATGATCATTAAGAAACCTACAATCCTGAACACATGGGAATAGTTCGATGATCATTAAGAAACCTACAATCCTGAACACATGGGAATAGTTCGATGGTCACTATCTGTCTGATCGCCTGATTTATTAATTGATTGGCTAGTGGTGAAGGCCGTGCTCAATAGGTTTTCAGTGATTTGACGGCGACCAGATTTATCGGTGGATGATTTCGGAGGGCACTGTTTGAAAAGTAAGACTAGGTTTTATAGAGTAACATAATGATCATTTAGGAGTATAGACCTACTGTACTCACTGGTTAAAAAATACACACTGAGAAGCCTAGAATACTGAGGAAAACAGGAGTAATAATTTCTAGGATTTTACAAATATAAGACATAATAAAACAGTTGCTCTGTTGGGTTTAATCGATTTCTATTTTGAGAGAACAGTTCATTGTTTTTGTCTTTTAACAGAAACATGGATTCATCATTTGACATGTACGCTTGGACTCGGTGTTACTCTTTGCCTACAGTTTTCAGATAGCGTTGCACTGAGAGAAAAGCTTGGGTCAATTTACTCAAAATTGTCCAAAATACTGAGAACAGCTGAATCAGTAAGATAACCGCATGAATTTCATGATTCAACTTATCTTTAACTGGATTACAGGCTCAGCTGTGGCTAGTTCGACTGCGGCTTTAAGTCAGAGGTTTATCAGTTACCTGCTGAAGGCCAGTGGTTTAATCCATCCATGGTTTAGCCCCCCTCCCCCCTCCACTCCCCCCCCCCCCCATAAACCCTGCCACCGTAGTAAAAATGAAACATTATTGAATACGGTATTAAGCACATATCAAGGAGGTAAATTTAAGCGTCAAAATGCTCAGGTTCGAACACTAAAGGAGCGCATAACGTTCACCTAGCCAGTTATGACCTTTTCAACGACAAAACTGGAAGCTGATTTCAATTCCTCGCATGGAGCAATTCAATACATGCAAACGAGCAAAAAAAGACGCCTAACCGGATTTAACAGCCAGTTGTATCGTTTATTTTGAGAAGCTATGATTCTTTGACGTTGTACAGATAGCAAATGACAGCAGCTTGTCAGTGTTTGTGGTATGTTGACTTATGTTCATCAGCTCGTAGGGTGACAATGGGATGCATGCTTGTGGAAAGGTACTTTATGTTCCCCCCTCCACCCCCTCCCGCCCTATACAAGAATGTTAGTTTAAAAATATTGGTTGTTTAGTGAAATATGAAATATGTTGATTCACCTCAAAAACACTGCATGTATATCGAGAAAGCGGTGATTATTTACTGAAGGCTCTGTATGTCGGATTAGAAGTGAAATAACTGTCCATTTGTGTGGGTAACTCAATACCTAAACATGGGTTTGGTTTTACCTATTTTGGTATTAAGCATTGTCTGAGCGGATTCCTATATGGGAAATCTAAGAATTACATGGGAAATGTCATAGAATTGTTCCATGGAAGTCCACTTATTCAATGAATCATACAAACATTTAGTGAAATGAAGGCTGTTAAGTATAAAATCAATGCTTGTCGAGATTAAAAAAGTAATCGTATTTCATGGAATTTCGTAGTCTTGCACTTGTTAACGTTTTCGTATTGCAAGGTCGCGCAAAAGCAGTGGTTGACCAATGTGTCATTACTATAATGAAGTGCATCTGTCATTTCTTTTTTTCAAAATCTGAGCATGGACAATTGCACTGTGATAGCCTCTGGCACATTTACGAGTTCTGACTCAAGTATATAACGGAAAGCTCGATGTGAAAAAAAGTTTGAGGAAATTTAGCATGCAAGTAGACGTTGTCTTGAAAAAATAGATGCCATTTATGTCATTTATTGTTGGCTAGTTGTTCAAAACAGCATTAAAGTTAATCAAGGTTAACATCCCAGTCTCTTCCCAGAATAAAACAAATGGTACTTTTGTCGGGACGAAAGTTAATACCGGGATCATGCCCTAATACACTTATGAACAACTTGGCCGTGAATCTAACCTCGTCTAAGATTCCTTGTCTTGTATACTGTAAACAATGTTCAATGTTTTTTCACAGTCCTTGTTTGGGTAAAGGTAAAAACACATGTTACTTTTGGGGAAGAATTAGAAGCGGTATAGTTTTCAGGTGATGATATGGGAATACGTGATCGCTTCTGTCTATAGCAACACACAGGCAGAATACCTGTTTCCAGTGTGTCAGATCTGCACAAGGGAAATTCCTGAGGCGAAACATCTTATGTGTCATATTTGCAAGAATAGTGCAAAAAATTGTTTCAAAAAAAAAAGCCAAAAAATACAACCCAGTGTTTCACAACTGAAAAAAAAAACCCATAGTAAATCTAATGTATAAAAAGTAGTTTAAGTTAACAGTGTGTATAATGGACTGAGGTTCCAATCAGAACGAGGAGAATGTTGAGTGTTTTGATACATTGAACAGGCTTGGTGGTTAGAGGTGGCAACTTAGTCCTTATGGCGATGCAGCGTTAATGGTGTGTACAGCAGCAAGTGGAGCTCTTCAATCCCGTAAGAGAGGAAGAAAGAGGTCCTGCATGGTTGCGCGAGGAGACAATTTGATTGTAGAACGAAAAGTAACGACGAGATTTTCACGAATCCGCTTAATCCGCCTGATTTGTCACCCGAGCAGAAGTGAGGAGCTACAAAAGTATGTCCAATCAAAAGTGAAATTTGAGAGGTTTTAAAGAAACGAGTTTATCCCATTTCTGCTGTTCTATTCAGGCAACCATATTGTCGGGGTCACACAAGGAGGCGTTAATAATTCAATAAGCTTTCATCACCGGTGCTTTCTATTGATCCCACAAACCACAATTCCCAACGTTGGCCGTTCACGGATGTGTCCATAGTTCAAGCCCCTCGTTTTAATCTCTGTTGACAGAGAGAACTGGACAACCGAGAAGAGTTTTTTTCTGGTATCTTATCCAACGTGAAATAAGTTCAAATATCTATCAAACTGCAACACACAGACATGATGCTGTTCTTGACAATGGCAATGGACGCGTCTCTGAAATAGTTACATTATTTATTTATTTATTTATTTATTATTCGCATTGTGAATTACGAATATGAAATTTTATTTGAACTTCATTCCAGAAATATAAACTATGTAAATTCCCAGGCTTACTGAAAACTGGCAGCTGCCTTTACCCGATTATTACATGACTCCAGCGCATTATGAAATTCATATGCGGCTCTGTGGGAATATTTGATAAACGGCATTCCGGAAGTGAAAGTTGTTGTTTTCGACTTTGAAAGTTTTGCCATGCAATAGATAAGTTGACATCGAAACTGACAATCTGATGTAGGAAACCAGAATGTTACACTCATTCTAGAATGTCTCATATCTAGAGCACAAAAGTCGTTCTGAAGGTTGTATTCAATATATGGTGCAAAATGTGCTTCATGGACTATGGTTTATAGTTTATGGTTCGCATACCTTGCGAATCAAAGAATCCTTGAACAACGAACGGAGCTCCTGCAATATGTTCTGTCTGACCGTGTGACGAATAAAATGCCGATCGTCTGCGGTCTGTTGGCTTCAAGACTCCGGGCACACCACAATGGATCGGTTCAACTCTTCACCGCTTTGTAACTGTCTGAATGCTGATGTAATCTCTTCTTGATCTGATTCGCCATTTGACCAGATAACAGTTACACTTCACAATTACCGGACAATGTCGAATCGGGTATACAGTGGAACCTCTGCAACTGTGGTCGGTCAGTGAATGTCCGGTCCGGTCGACTGTTGATTTGTAATAATGAAACGTTATTAAGTGATCAGGCGCGCAATGATTTTGAGCTCGACGATCTGAACTGACATCTACGAGGTCTGCGAATGGCCATTTGCACGGCACCGTCGACCTCGCCACTTTATCACTGTCGTCCATAATTGACCTCTCACATAGCAGCATGTAGCGCCTTATGCCCAGACGCTATCATACTCATCGGTATTGCCAGAAACCATCAGAATTTCTAATAATACAATGCTTGTTTTCCGCCCGCTTGTTTTCATGCACAGTTTCTATTCTCTGCATCCGTTGTCACTGGGAAATTACAAATTAGTGTTATTGAGCACAGAAAACCAAGATTGACTATTTAGGCACATCCCTTAACATTTTCCGGAATATTCCAAGAATTATTCTTTTATCTTTATGCTCTGGCTACGTAACAGTTTGCTTTAAGCAGTCGTTTTAACTGTTATCTTTTTCTCACAGTTTTGAAGTCAAAAACCCTTTGCGCACAGTTCCTCAGGCCTTATTTCTGGATGTGGTCACTTGTGGTCTGCTATGTTTTAACATCCTTCTCAATGTAATCTCGGCTGAGATTCCATTGAGCAGCGGATATGGCTATCTATGTCGCCTCTGGCTGTATAGACAGTTTGCGAGATTGGGACGACTGGAGATAAGTGTTTTAAAGTAACCAAGAAGTAACGAAACAATTCCAACTCAGCATTACCTAACCATTTACGTAAATTCATCTGAAATCCGTCTATGAGATGCCCGTGGAAGTTTCCGTCAGCACGTTCATTTCTTAGAACTGCAGTGAGGGAGAAGTAAGTGTATGCCTAGAGCAAGGGTCAAGGGTTTCTCTGCACTCTTCACACAAGACGTTCCAGTCAATCGGAAGGGGCGCCAAATAAGCCAACAGACAAATTACTTCATATCACAATATGTCCCTGTATAATACTGCCAGGAGGGAACTTTGTTTCTCCGAAAACATGTTCTTCAGTTCCTCCAGGGTTTTGTCCAATTCACTTCAGCGTTGAAGTTTTTTTCATGTCCGTGTATGTTGAAGTTTTATTGTCAGTGATATAGATGTAGAACACGACTGAAGCAAGATACAGCGTTATGTTAAATATAGCCATCCAATACGCTCGTGCCAAACACAAGGCTCGCCTCAAACTGGGTTTATCTGCTACTCGAAGCCCCAAAACATCGAGTGTAGAGGTAACTCTGTACGCTTAATATCTGCCAATTTTAGCCTGAAACTAATCCGATAAAGTCCAAAGAAAGGTAGGTCTACAGGCTCATAATGTTGTGCGGGAGGAGTTATTACCCTGACAATAGCAACACTGGACTCACGCGCTTACCTGGAAACAGAGTCATTCTACAGCCAAACCTGTATGTGCATAAATGTATATTTTTCGTTGCACGTGAAAGAGACACTTAAAAAAGCTTCAGACGTACGTCATACACCGTCCCTTGTAGTATTTTAGTGAACAGCTTTCAGACAGTTAGCAATCTTTAGGTATTCAAGCATCAAATATCGCTGTTTTGCCACAGCTCGATTCTTGTTTCTTTAACTGCTCTATTTTAGACTACCAAATCCCTCTTTAAATCTGGATTCAATTCGTTTTGAGATAGAGAAGATAATTTATGTGGTCATTAGTCTTACTTTTAATCTTTGTTCAAGCTTCTTTAAATTAACATCCTCCATATCCCCATACAGGCTTATACTTAATTCTGAGTGGGGGCCCAATCTCCTTGTCAAAAACGAACAGGCTCATTGAGCCACCTTTGCTAAAAGTTGAATGTTCGTTCTAGTAGAACCTTCAGCCCGTCCGTCAAACCGCACTTGTCTCTGACAAGAACTCGCGTCAAACTTAAGGAGGTTTTTCATCTTTTTTTCCCCAAGGGCTTCCTGAAAATGAAGTGTCAGGCTGCATCGTTCCATTACTTATCAACGTTGATTGTCTGTTATAAGAAGTTATCAGCTTTTAATAGTATCAGATGTACCTCCAGCTCTTCAGAAAATCTTTATGTGGGGTTCGAATCACTTAGTATCCGATGTAGCTAGCGAGAGCTTTACAAGTTCACTCGGGCGGTGATGTACTTAAGGAATACTGGACGAGGAATGCGGCATTTGTTGCAGTAAGGATATCTCAGGCGGCGGAGGCACATCTGTCACAGAATGATATTTGTATGTACATCTATACTATAGACAGAACTGTGACTGTAATATCATGACGAACTCGAGGTGATGGTATCTTTATTTATTTTGTATTTACAAGGAATCTCGGGCCTGTGAGAAACACCGGGGTTGCAATATTGGTCACTACTCTTAGTTTGTGCTACTCGTTACAGGAACGCTCAGGCCGTTCTCTATACTGTATGCGGGTAGGGTCGGGACTGTGATATTGCTGCGCGATCAGTCACGCCAGCTCGCATCCGCGCAAACATTCCGCAATCGGTACAGGAGAATGCATTCATCCAGTTAATCCTTCAAGTCTTATTAATTTTTTCTCTCTCCAGTCTGAGTTCGAAATTCCCTGTCCCCTATGAAGTGGGAATATCAACCCAAGTGTGTGCAGCGCGAGATGGCAAGTCCTTACATAAGACAGGCCCAGGGCGAGCAGACCTTCCAGCGGGACGTACGCGGAGAGGGAGAGGCATGGGTCGATAGGCTGGCAGATTTAACGTGACAAGACAGACCTGTCAGCGCTTTTCTCGGACTGCCTTCATTACCCGAATAATTCCAACTGCCCGCTTCATGCCGTTCCGCACAGTCGTGTCCGGATTGGCACTGACGTCGACGTTGTACAGTCCGTATAAATATTCATGTTAAATGTTCAAAAGTCAAGAAATAAGCAGTGCAAAAGTACAGAAATGTATAGACACACTCACATTGTCAGTCGATACAGTACAAGAAGTGTGTTGTGAAACCCTGATTATGCTTCCCCAGTCGATTGTTAGCGCGCATAAACTTTGCTAGAAATAATGCCAGCTGGGCGTATTCCCAGGCTGTGACACGACCCAACAGCTGGGAAAGTTTGACCTGATTTTTTTGACATATTGACCCAGATATTACCTCAACCCGATAAATGTTTCGTCTGATCTGATTGGTTAATGACATGTTTACGTTCAGTTCACTTTTGCGTTTGCCATAACAAAACACAGTGCAATGCGCGTAAGAGCTACAGTATCCGTCGTCTGTAGAGAACGGACGTGTTGTCCCGGAAATGTCTCCGCGATGTCTGCAGCGCGTGAGCCAGCTCGTGACTCCACGATGACAGAAAGCACCACTTTCTCACAGTAGACAGGCTGTTGTAGGATAAGCACAACGAGGGCCAAATAATCCGATTTGTCCACTCTCACGTCTGCTTTCAACATTCTTAACGTCGTTCTAGTTTATTTACTTCGTTTATTTGCCTGATTGGATCTTTAGGCCACACTCAGTTTCCAGACACTACCATTTTAAGTAGGGTTGGAAATAGGCATATGCACAAGTTTTTTTTGACAGATAGAAATATAAAACAAAAACTCCTATTGTAACAGAAGTTCTCAGGCATCCGAATAACACACGCTCGTACCATCGGAAATTTCCTCAGATAAAGAGGATATTTGGAATCTCTTCCTTCAAGTTTTAACACTTATGACTATCATTCGGACAGCTGTGATAGCTTCGTGATAGCTAAAGATAGCTGTAGTTATGTTCTTTATGTTTACCTTAAATAATTTTTCCTTTGTTTACGTTTGCCCGCTTTTTACCTCTTATTCACTGCAATTAAAATACATCCAATTACACTTAGAGTACGAGTTACGTATTGTCAAGTGCTCAGTTCTTAACAAATTGGACACCACCTAAGTTCACGACTTCCATGCCATTTCTTTGTTATGAGCAGCACAGTTAGTTCCTTGTCGCATCATTATTTGTCTGTGTGTTTTTCCTCAGGTCATGGGTAAAAATGCTAAGTGGCGGTCACACCTGGAACGTGGCGGTCATGGGGCTTGGCATTGGCCACGAATGACATTTTCACTTCCTCGAATTTCCTCTCTTCCCCTGATTACATCGAGTAGCCATTAGCTTGAAAAACAAACCATGGCGGCGTTTTATTGCTAAAGATCAAAGGCTATCAACTTCGGTAGCCTTTTTTGTCTTCTGAACAAAAACAGCCTAAATGGGCGCACAAGTGTTTTGCCACTGTGGTAAGCATAGGAATGTAATTAACAAAATTACTCTCCTGCCTCTTGCTTTAACAAGTTTCATCTCCACCCTTTTAAGCCATGAATGATACGTCAAACATCCAGAAAAAGAAGGCTCAGTTCTTAACAAATGTAACTTTTGTCGTGTTTTTGCTGATTACATTTGGCCATTAACTTGTACATTGACTGTGTATCATGCATAAACCCTGTATTTTGATTTTGTTTTGCATCTGAGGTACGAAAGATGAGGAATACCTATAGCTTCTCACAATGTTTCTGTGAGTCGTATCACGATAGCCTCTCCTTGTAGAAGGCTGGCCGAAATGACCTATAATACTGTATTTAAAGTGCTACCTCCCTGGAACACAATCCAAAACAACTCAGACAAGACATTCCCTGACATCGGACCGACAAATGTTTGGCATGTTTTCTTTTGGTAAGTGCCAAACAAGCACCAATTAGACTCCCAATCAGACTACCAAAAGTTATGTAAAAGTAGATTATCGAGCCGTGTTATATTAAAGCCGAACGAGACTAAGAGTAAATACTACAAGGAACTGTCTGACGACCTCGCGGAGCGCCTGTTACAAATAGTGTCCATCAGCTCTCAGCAATAGTATGTTAAATGGTCGGTGGTGGGGGGGGGGGGGTTGAACCGCACAATACTGTGTGGAAAGTGCGTAGACTTTCACGTTATTGTTTATTAAATATTTAAGTTCGGTAATTGAAGAGTAGTGCATGGCTTCTAATAAATTGCTATTAACATTGCTGCATTTCTTCACGCAATTATGCTTAAGCCATGATGCTAGAGGTGACCAAATTACTATTACCTATGCATTTACATGAACAGTTAGACTTTTGAACACAACTTTATTGCACGATGAACAATCCTAACAGCATGTTACCGTGAACTATCTATCGAGTTCTATTCCTTACTGTATAGTGTACAAAGTATTTTGCACATGGCTCTATTGTATACTAAGACTCTTGACCATGTAGTACCGATCCCACACGTTGTGATCGTTCCGTGTAAAAGTTTGCGTCAGCAGTAATGCACAGCACTACGTTGCGTGTGTGGCTTTGGAAACAGTTGTTTCTTACAGGAATTATATTTACTGTGTTACTTGAAGAATTTATGTGCCAGAAAATGAGACGAGAGCTGTCCTTCATATGCATGCACATGTATGTTGGTAGCATGCAACTAAGCAGTGGGTCAAGCCCCAAACGTGAAACTATCGTAGACGACTGTCACTTACAGGAACCATCTTTCATGGGTGTCATGTGGCATGTAGTGGTACACAGCAAGTGTATAATAAACGTAATATTGTTTCTGTATCAAACCGCTTTCTAAATCTCACTCAGCCAGGTTTTACTTCCAGGACCGATTCCACAAAGACGTTTCTGACTTTAAGTCGAAATTTGAAATGCGATCTTAAGGCTTTATTGAGCAAAATTTTGTCTCCCTCATGAGCGTTATGCTAAGCCAAATACATCTAAATTTCAACTTTCAGTGCCAAAACTGAGTGTTTTATAAAGATTTTAAATTTTGGCTTAGGTCAGAAATAGTTTTGTTGAATCGGCCTCTGGCCATTACTGTAAACGTACTATCGGCCTAAAATCGCTAAAGAAATATAATGACCTCACTGGTTAACATGGGCTGGTTGCTGTCGATTTGGTGACAATTTTCAATGATGTCTTGTTGCCTTTATCTGTTCAATGTTTGACGCCTTGCAACGATATTTTCAAAGTCTCTATTAACGGCTTTAACTGTTCAACTATGCACAGTTTAAGCACGTGCATGGTCCGGGATCCGCGTAGCCAGCAGAAGGTAATTTTGATGTTTTTATGGACCATGTCATAGTGTAGCCGTGGGTTGTTAAGCCATTCCTTGATTACTCTGGAATATACAACGAAAAAAAATACGACCCCTGAGAAATAATAAATAGCTTTGCATAAAACGATCTACTCTGCTTTTACTGCGGTTTGTCCAAACGGTAATGTCCCCTCACCTGTTCAGTTCATATTTCCGTCATTCTGTTTTATACATAATTATTTTTACCAGTATTTCTTGCTCTGTGACAAACTTTGGTACACATGTTGAGCCATTGCAGACTTTTAAGAAATCGAATTATCTTAAGAAAGCTTTCCCACAGGGCACCTTGTATACTTATAAACAGTCTGTCAATTTAAAAACGGATTTTCGGAACTTTGCCCTGTGCATTTTTCGAGGGGATTTCTGGGGCTACTGTACTTTGAGGCCTGAAACAAAATCCGCTCACCCGTTAACCAGTTAATCATTTTCAGTGACCGTGAGCTTTCAGATGGACCTTTGTCCCCTTGACATATACACTAGAGACTTTTGCTTTAATATTCATAAGAATTATAGAAGTCACAGGTGTTACAAGCTGATAAATTTTTCCAAAAATTACTGTCACGTCTCAGAGGAGGGTTTGGTCTAATTTACGGTTTGAAATATGCACAGATAATTAAACTCTAGGCAATCATTCTTATCTTTAGGTCAACGCCGTTTTTACCTTTTTATACTTAGTCAACTGCAATATGAACATTCCAGATTGGTCAATAAACGACAACCTAAATCCGTGCGGGCAAGCTTGGGTAGCCGTTGCTTGGGTAATTCCAAATTACGAATTAAGAAGCAAAGAAATGCCATCCCCCTGAGTATTAATTAATTTCTTGGGGTAAAATGAAGCGTTGCCCTTGACGCCAGGTGCTGGGGGAGGTCAGTTTAGTACTTGACCTCTTATTTGACTGTTTAACATTGTACCTGTTCAGATAACACATAAATATAATACGCTGATAATGTGATGAAAACATGGTCACTAATAAACGATAGCTATTTGACTCACAATAAGAGAGAAAGGCCTTAGAGAAAGACAGAGATTTATTATGAGTACTGCTATCGTGACGAGTTCTGTGTTCTTGTGTCCTAGCTGATGTAATGCACGACTCACAAGCCGCGATCTTGGTTTTTTAAGTGATGTAATGCACGACTCACAAGGTGCGATTCTGTGTTCTAACTGATGTAATGTACGACTTACAAGCTGGACTTGTTCCTTTACAAGTTAGGCTTACTAACTGATGTAAAGTTTGATCCACAAGCTGGGATCGTGTGTTCTAACTGATGTAATGTACGACTCACAAGCTGTTTTCTAACTGATGTAATGTAAGATCCAAAAGCTTACCCTTGCGTTTCCTGGTTGCGTTTCCTAAAAACTAGCGTATAGTTTCGTCAGCATTTCCTTTGCCATTGCCATTGTTATTTTAATCTCCATGTTTTTTTATATTATGCATAACTGAATTAAACATCCGGTCCTTAATTGATTTTTAATGAAGATGGAGACAAAGAGACTCATGAAAATTGAATTAAATTCAAGGAATTACCAGACAATCCTAACTAGATGCACCTATAAACAATCACATTTTTGGACGCGTTTGCAGTCTGGGATATATAACGTTGTCAGAACTTAATTTGGCGTGGTAAAGGCATCCACAAGAGTTCCTGGCCGGAATCCATTGGATGTATTGGTTTGGTGAAAACCTACGATTACTGAATCTTGACCAATATATTCAGCGGCGGTTTACAGTTACTTCAGTTACCAGAGAGTCCATACGGTATCGATACGGCTCGGGCATTGCCGGCTGGGGTCGATCAAAGAGAACTAATTGTAGATTCTGACCCAACACACCAGTCACACTGACGGACTCCCGCGGTGTGCGCTGGCCACGGTTTCTGACTGTCCGCACCCTAATTGAGACGTCGACTGCCTTCATGAACGCCGTCTGAACTTCGTTACTCAAAACTCGTTTTTCTCTATTCCCTACTAAATGCTACCCCCAATAATTGAATTCATTCAACACGCAGCTTTTCGTGTTGGCATTTATGAAAGGAAATAGCTGTTTGCTCCAACCGGGTCGGATCCCGGCGTCTTACATCGCCACTGCTCTCAATCTGGTCCAAATCCCCAACGCAAATCACAAGTCAATTGAGGGCAACGGAGAAATAATTCACTAAATTTCGACACCATTTTTCATCAGTTGCATTAAGCATTCATTATTGTAGCGGCTAAACCAAAGGGAACTGAACGAAATAAATGCTCTAATGTGTTTTTGGAATTTCTGGATGATAGAATGGGATGTGATTTAAATTGCCATATTACCAAAGCCTTGGGGGATTCTGTTACACGACTTAAAGCCAGGAAAGAGCTATTTCCCGGAGGTGTCAGAGGTAAACCTGCCAGCGTACGACAGGTATTTTACCTGGGGTTCTTCGCACCACTTCGGTCTGTTAGTGTATGCAATATGCCGCAGAGATGCCTTCATTTCAAATTTGTCTTTATTTTTTTCTTCCGCCTATTCATGTCTGCTGATTTCGAATCAGTGACGTGATTAATTATTTACGCTTAATAACATCTTGCTTCTTGCTTGTAAAATTAACTGCGTGTTGGGCATACCGATTCACATTTGATGGCAGCGATGAATTACAGTTGACTATACACAGTTAAAAGTTATCAAACGCATGGCTCGATGAACAGCTGCTGGTCTATCGATTCTACATATTATGAGTAAGTTACGATTATGTTTACATGCCGAATAAAATTAGCGGCTGGGAATAAATGGATTCAATCAAACGTTTGCTGTATTATTGGTTAATAAATGAAACTGGCGAGCGATTAGTGGTATTGGCGAGAGATAATGATAGTTGAGTCTGTCACGTGACTTCGTTCATCACGTGACAACTTTTCCCGATTCCGGCGGTATCTGCCATGTAAGGACTATCCGCAGGCTTTATCAACCATTGATTTACTCTCATTGTTGGAACACGGCCGAGGTAATGGACCGGCCGCCTCACACCGCGGCTTCTTTCAATTAAACATTGCATAACAAACTGCTGGGCAACGGATAGGCGTAAGACCCTGTTCGAGCTTCAGGCGATTCAAGCCGAAGTGAACGTTTTTATTTCAAAGATATTTTTTTTGCAAAATTCACAAAAGTGTCAATTGGGCGCCATGAAATTTCACAGATATCTCTTGCTGGCTCCGCCCATGTTTCTTCAGCGTTGGCAGGAAAAAGCGCAATCAATTTAGCTCAGTACACACCATCTGTTTTTAAACGAGTAATCTAGAGAGGACTGGATACGAAAAATCACCGGCCCCGGGCAGAAATAAGACGTGTTATAATAATCTGTATAGCTACATGTGATGGCATGATCGTTACCTGGTCCTCCCCTCACCCCTTACAATCCTTTCCCCACCCCTACCCCAACCCCCTACTCCATTCTGTCATACACTGCTATGTTTGAGTCATAACACACTCGGAACACTCGTACCTTAATATCGCGTACATGTAAATGTAAAACAGCAGTGTTGCAACCTAGAATAATCGGTCAGTTTCTAGGCACCATCTAAGCAGCCGTGACGCAGTAAGGCAGGTGCATCGGCAAAGCGACACCTGTTGTCTGTGGCTTGAACTCCAACCCTTTCATTACCGTCCATGCTTCGTGGACAGGAAGACACCGTCTGACTCTCCTTCCTTGTGCCCCGGGGCCCAGTTGTATCCCTGGCTGCTGCTCCTTAATGAACCACGGCACACCAACGCTTTATGTTATTCATAATCGCAAATTATTCATCTTTAAGAAAGCACAAATCTTGAATAAAATATCTAGAGGTGTTATGCTATTTGGATGGCCGATTCCAACTTGTCAGGGAAAAAGAAGTTTTGTGTGAAATTTTGAATTACTATTTGCAAAATATGAACAGATGAGTTTGATTCATTATACTTAAAACCATTTTCAGTCAAAATCACTAAGTCAACATTACCGATTGGGTCATCTTAGTTTAGGCCATCATGCTACAGACTCAAGATCACAGTTATCTTACGATAACTAAGTCGACTTACTATAAACATTGTCAGTAAAAATCAGAGGTTTAAGGGATAAAGAACCGATTCTGATTTGGTGGAGTGAGAGATAGGCAAGTCCATCTGAATGGCAGATTTATTCAAGTGTGACCAGAACTGCAAAGTTTAAGCCTTTAAACCCTCTATGTCCACTCTCAGCCAATCAGTGTCGAATCTGTATCCCTTTAAGCCATGATGCTACATTCTTTGTCAAAATGACAGTTTAGGGCATTGTGTTATAATCGTTTTCATTCAAAGTCAGAGATCGGCCAACTAACCTTCATATATTCTTTGGGGCCTCCGTGGCTCAGTTGGTTAGCGCGCTAGCGCAGTGTAATGACCCAGGAGTCTCTCACCAATGCGGTCGCTGTGAGTTCAAGTCCAGATCATGCTGACTTCCTCTCCGACCGTACGTGGGGAAAAAAAAATAAAATCATATATTCTTAATCAAGATAAGATTTGGGCCACCAAACTTTAAATATTCTCCTTCAAAATCAGAGTTTTCACCATCATACTGTCTCATTCTCGCACACAAAAAAGTTTTATCCATGCAATTTAAAAGTAATTTTCATTTTTTAATCAGTCTCATAGACTCACATACATGTATCTCACCTATTAAGGATCAGCTAACCACTTCACCCAGTTGACGAAGACGTTCTCTGACTGCATCTTATATCATCTGATATTTGTGTCCATTATTTGCGAACACTTTCTCAGCATCGTCACAGGTGAAGTTAAGGCAGTCAGCCTTCCTGAGGATAGATAACTTTCAATACCTGGCTTTCAGGACTGTGAACACATGCATTTATCAATCGCATTTCATTATTCAGAGAATGTGTATAATCCTACATCAATGTGATACACTAACATTTTTTGTTATTTTCAAGTAAATGGGAGAAAAGCACAGCGCAAATTCCTGTGTTTTGTTGTTGAACTTTACATTTAACATAAGGGACCTGTAGCAACAGCAACAAGAGGAAATTCTGATGTGGATTAATGACTGCTCTAATTGCAGAGGATGACGCCATCTAGTAAATGTTGGTTTGCTTGAGGGTCTGCTTGGCGAGCAGGATCACCTCTAAGCAACCTACTGTTCACGAACTGATGATTAGTAACTGTGAGTTTTCACGTGTACAGCCGGCTTCTGGAGTCCTGGAAGATCCGATCAGTACGTGTTCAGCGACTGTAAACTCAACTCCGGTACGCTAGTTTGAACATGTTCCAATCCGTGACACAATTGCTACTGAAGAATGCTCTTATCTTAATACAGCCCGGCAGGTAAGACCGAATAAGTAGTTATCTGCTGTGCATTTACTGCTGTCTTAGTGGACATGACATGTGTCGGCTTATCAAGGGTACAGCTTTACTTCAGTGGGATCTACTATTGTACGGATGTATAAATCAGGAAATTGCTTGCGCACCAAGCCTCCGAGATTTGGCCCCTTTGCATTGTTTTCGTGTTACTGCGATTTAAATGTGATAACACCAGTGTAGATAAGTGATAGTCCAACAAATTGTGCTTAGCAAGTCAGGCTTTTTTTATACCGTTTTGCTCAATCCATTGTGTTTGAGGGTTTTTAGGTTGCTATCATTTAAGCATTTGCATGGATAGTCAGAATAAAATAAAGGCTCGTGCTAATGAACTGAGTAACAGCGAGACGCTCGAGCCAGCAAGTCATTCATAAATATGGTTGTTTGCTGGAGTCTTACCACTGCTGCATATAAGCTCAGCGTTTTTATGTGGGAAAGTTTTCCTTGGCTTGGCGCGTCATTCATAAATATCTCATAGTTTTTTTTTCATCCGTAAACACATAAATTGTTATCCAAGTAAGGCTGCAGACATGGTTTGTTATATGCGGAGATCTAACTGTTTGGATAACGAAATCTCTGCTCTTCTGCTGTGCGCTACATAACAATGTGTTATTTCGATACAATAGATTTGCGAAATAACTGCGGTTGACACAGATGTCATTATTTGGTCAATTATAGCCAAATGTCACCAATAACAATTGTGTTGACATTTTCCTCGGTGGCTATCTTATTTCCCGTGGCTAGCTGTCCTTAGGCTTGCATGTTCTAATACGTATGAAACGGAACATTTCTCTGAATTTGCGGCTTCCATGTAATACTACTACTACTGCTACTAATAATAATAATAATCGTAATAGTAATAATTTATTTCAGACAACGACGAGGCACATATTTACATGCGAACTAAACAAATAACTTTCCGGTTAAAACTCTAGTTTAACTTTGTCATGTAAACATCTTGCGTTCAGAAATATATTGACAAATCTGTAAATATGGGTTTATATACATAGTATTTGCTCTAACCATGCAAGGCACATTTATGTCTAACGTTTATCTGTTGACTGCACGTGTATTTTTAAAGTGTTGTTTAATAGCTGTGACTGTTCAAGCACATTTCTGTATGTTCACAGCACATGCTAGTAGTGCTACATGCATACATGTCTGTTCACAGCACATGCTAGTAGTGCTACAGGCATATATGTCTGTTCACAGCCCATGCTAGTAGTGCTACATGCATATATGTCTGTTCACAGCCCATGCTAGTAGTGCTACATGCATGTATGTCTGTTCACAGCACATGCTAGTAGTGTTACATGCATGTATGTCTGTTCACAGTAAATGCTAGTAGTGCTACATGCATGTATGTCTGTTCACAGCACATGCTAGTAGTGTTACATGCATGTATGTCTGTTCACAGCACATGCTAGTAGTGTTACATGCATGTATGTCTGTTCACAGTAAATGCTAGTAGTGTTACATGCATGTATGTCTGTTCACAGCACATGCTAGTAGTGTTACATGCATGTATGTCTGTTCACAGCCCATGCTAGTAGTGCTACATGCATGTATGTCTGTTCACAGCACATGCTAGTAGTGTTACATGCATGTATGTCTGTTCACAGTAAATGCTAGTAGTGCTACATGCATGTATGTCTGTTCACAGCACATGCTAGTAGTGTTACATGCATGTATGTCTGTTCACAGCACATACTAGTAGTGTTACATGCATGTATGTCTGTTCACAGTATACATGTGTCTATGTTAACGATGAGTGTCCATGTTAACTATGCCCAAATGTGCCTGAGGCTATTCAGAGAGAATATGTACGAGATTATATAGTATTCATAATAGGCCTACATGTAGGACTGTTCACTGCACACTTCATGTATGGATGTTTCCGGATACATGTATGGATGTTAACGATACATGTATGTATGTTTACGGATACATGTATGCATGTTTATGGATGCCTATGTTTACGGGCACATGCATGTATATTTACGGATACATGAAACTATGTTTACGGACAGATGTATTATGTTTACGGATACATGTATGTATGTTTACGGATACATGTATGTATGTTTACGGATACATCTATTATGTTCACGGATACATGTATGCATATTTATGGATACATGTATGTATGTCTGCTGTGCACATACGTATGTCTATTCACGGTACATGTGGTCACTGATCGCCATATGCTCACAGCTTGTCTGTATGTTGTCTGTTTATTCTGAAGTCTTTTGGATTGGATCTAGTGAGTTTACGAACAGTGAACACCCTGGATTTTATACTAGACCAGAGTGAATCATACAAGAAGGTTATATAATGTGACAGTGGCTTAATACTCGATCAAGTAAATGTAAAACCACGACAATGATGATGTTTCTTATGGCATTAAATCAGGGTATAATGGCATGTGACAAATTTATGATGGTAATAACTGCGTTTCTGGACTAGAAATGGTGTATTTGTGGTGATTATTTCTATGGCTACGTGATAGTAGCCAGGATCGATTGATAATAAAAATCTCTAAATTTCAGATCGAATTGCAAACCAAGTGAAAAAATCATTTGTGCTGTAACATCTGCAGCAAATCATTTTTTTTTTAAAGAAATAGACCACATGAAAATGAAAGTGACGTCACACGCAGTTTTTTCTACGCCTGAAGAAAGCCTGAACAAAATTCTTGTTTTACTTCACTCAGTAATGTGAGCTTGTTCATGAAAGAGAAAATCTGACATTAAATACCAACTTCAGAGACAAAGAAAAGCGGGTGTGACGTCATGTGAAGTCATTTGGCGACATAGTTTATTAATATTGGCCACAAACCACACCTTAAATCAATGTATTTGACTGCATTCGATTAAGTGAAATAAAAATCTAAAAGAAAATGTAAAAGTATTTTTCAGGTACAGTAGTGGTCTTCGTAGTGTAGCTTACTTCATTTTTTTAAATAGTTTTCTTCCCCTGTAGATAAGGTGTTAATCCTGAAGTGATGTGGGAGGTGACGGCAGCGGTCACAGGCATCTGTCAAGTCCAGATAAATCTCAAACAATAGTCTGTTGAGGTCAGTGTGTAGCTTACATATCTTGTACATTTAATTTCTTGTAATATCAGGTGGCACCATCTTGTATACATTATATTGGCCGACTTAGTGGATGGTAGCAGCCTGCCTCAGCATGTGCGATCAAAGAAGTGGGCCGCTCCTTCCACATGGCTGCCAGTGTCGGCGGCCAGACGTTGACTGTGATACTAACGGTCAGCTGTAGATTACTGACATCAGATGGCCGCCCGATGTCAGTCATTAAGTGTTGCACGTGCAGTTTTACTCTGCGTCTCCGTCTCACTTAACCAACGTCTTGAAATGTTTGTTGTAAATCACCCAGATCAACAGTGTACGTGTCTTATCCTCTCCAGGCTAGGGGCCTGGGTAAAGATAAAGAGCACCCAAGGGTTAAGAACTTTCAAGGAATGTATATATATACATTATATGTATATGTATATTTACGGCATCGGAAATGCAGATTCTGAAAAGACATTAGAGTTTATGTAATGGTTACTTACATAAAACTGTCGAATGGAATTTCCCTAGCCCTTGATCACAGGCTGTATATGAACTACAGCTGTTCCATTTTTGGGCTTAAATCTGTGGCTGCAAGTTATTATTCATCATTAAGTGCTGAGAGTTTGTAGATTGTCTTCCTTTAGCATGGTGTGTGTCATACGTGGAAAAGCTTGGAAGCTACTTGCCAAAGTTTGGTGGCTTAGCCCTGGAACTCCGGCTTCTTTCACCCTTGAAACTTACTACTCTGGTATTAGTAAAACGTTCTTCAGTCTGATTCCAATGGAGCCATTATAAATAAATGTATGAATGAGTGAAATGTGGTCCTGCAACTTAACATCACTGCATTTTGTTGTTTTTTTTCTGCTCAAGCCATGATGCTTGGGCGTGTACGTTGCTCCTTCCCTTAATAGTTAGAATACAACACAGACTGAGGAAAACTGAAATGACACGAGGTTGGATATCACCGGTAATACGTGTGACCATTTGCCAACTATCGTACTCTCAGTACTACTCTGGTTTTACTCTTTATGTTGTACAGGTAGTATTTTATAGATATTAGTTACAAGTTATTAGCCATTAAGGGAAAATGTCCTTAGAAGTCATCTATCAAATATTAATCATACCGTGAGAAATGTCTGAGACGCGAAGTTCTAGCGGGAATAGTAGTCACACTCATGCAAATTTCGTTAGCATCGTTTTCAAACTCGAATACAGATGTGGCCGGACTGTCAAGCCAGAATGTTGGAATGAACTAGGGGCGGAAAACCATTTTGAGCATACGCCAGTAGCGATTTTCACATTTTTGTCGGCGGGGATGAGGACCTGATACTGTACCTGGGCGAAGATAGCACGACAGGTAGCATCATATCTCTGTGTTACTGTAGAGTGAAGTGCGGCATGAGTTGTTGTAGGATGGGTGTGGAAGGGGAGATTTTACGATATTGCGGTATACAGTTTGTGGGCTAGATATCACAGGGAGTACTGTATATTGCAGGGCATCTCTTATACTCGCTCACCCCAGCCCCAGCACAGCACCAGCCTGCAGCAGGTGGTATGCCTACATCTTACTTCTGTCTGCTAGTTTGTATACAGCTTTACTAAACATAAATCTTAGAGGAAACGACCGGGAAAATAAACCGACTAGACCTTTTCCCGATAACGAGGAATTCCAAGCAGAGGAACTTCTTGTAAGAGTATGATATAGACTATCGGGATATTTCAGGAAAATAGCGGTTATCAGATGGTAAAGGTGTTGTTCCGGTATGACATCCAGGTGTGATGGAGGTGTGAGAACACCTGGTATAATATGACACTATCTGGTACCATCTGGCCATCTATAACAACACGTGCACACAGCTGACTGACGTAATATAACCTGGCAACACCTGAGTGACATAACACTATCTGAACACACCTAACATCACCAGGCTACACCTGAGTGGCGTAACATTATCTAAACACACCTAACATCACTAGATTACACCCGAGTGACGTAACACTGTCTGAACACCTAACATCACTAGATTACACCTGAGTGACGTAACACTGTCTAAAAACACCTAACATCGCCGTAGTACTGTTTACCATACATGAGTGACGTAACACTGTCCGAACACACCTAGCATCACTAGATTACACCGAGTGACGTAATAAAGTCTGAACACACCTAACGTCACTAGATTACACCTGAGTGATGTAACACTGTCTGAACACACCTAGCATCACTAGATTACACCATCTGCGCACAGCCTGGCTGAGTGATATTACGTCACCTCATCTGGCATTATCTATCACCACTTGACACAATTTGGACACACCCTGATACTATATGGACACACCCGAGCACACCTGAGTGACATTACCTGGCACCACCTAAACAGATAATGACACTATCTGAACACACCTAAGCACACCTGCATGACATCCCATGGTACCATCTGAGCACAGACAGACAGTATATGAACATAATAGACTGACATCAGTGCTCACCACCTGTGCACAGCCTGACATTACATGAGCACACCTGACCACACCTGACTAACATCAACTGGCACCATCTGTGTACAGCCTGGCAATATATGAGCGCACCTGAACACACCTGAGTGACATCACTTGGCACCACCTGAGCACAATCTGACACTATATGAACACACTTAACTGAAATCTCTACTTACCACCTGTACAACTTGAGCAAGTCCGAGTGACATCACATGGCACCACCTGAACGCAGCCTGACATCATATGAGCACACCTGAAGAAGCCTGAGTAACATCACATGGCACTACCTGAACACAACCTGACATTATATGAGCACACCTGAACAAACCTAACATCGTTTGGCACCACCTGAACCACCATGTGATGTTACTCAGACTTCTTCAGGTGTGCTCATATGAGCACACCTAAATAAGCCTGAGTAACATCACATGGCACTACCTGAACACAACCTGACATTATATGAGCACACCTGAACAAACCTAACATCATTTGGCACCACCTGAACCACCATGTGATGTTACTCAGACTTCTTCAGGTGTGCTCATATGAGCACACCTAAATAAGCCTAAGTAACATCACATGGCACTACCTGAACACACCCTAACATTATATGAGCACACCTGAACATACCTGAGTGAAACCACTTGGCACCATCTGAGCACAGCCTGACATTATATAAGCACACCTGACCAAAACTGAGTGACCATCTGAACACATCTTACATAACATTCCTGACTGACGCAGCCTTACCGCGAAATGGGCATTCCGATTACCAACTGGCTAAAGCTGGCCAAAATAGCTGGTTGAATATGACGTTTGCTAATTTTTTCGGGAAAAAGTTAGATTTGTTACCGTTTACCGTTTTAATGGTTGAAATGTACCGCAAGAAATTCGAATAGCGGTGTTCACACACAGCATGTCTGCAGTTACATATTTGTGAAATTCGATAGTGTTGTTTAAGGGGTGTTTGTTGTTTAATGCTGTAAAACGGTCTAGTAACGGATTGCTCACTACCGTTTCATTAAAAACAACAACACCGGTTTACAATTCAGAAACGTCAATAGCTTAAGTATAGGGCATTAGCCCTTCATAAGATCAGCATTGGCCTCCCATAAATCAGCACAAAAAATATTTATCTCAAATTCTTGGGAAAAGAAAAACAAGCATTGGGTTACTTGTGAACTGGCTTTGATGTTTATCTAAGCTCTTCGTTGCTCCGTGTGGTGCTCCACGCGACGAACACCACACATTTTTTGTACATGTCATAAGCATGAACATCACAAAACGGCGGTGTCTATATCTTGAACAAGTAACATGCACGTATATCACAAAATGGAGGTTTCTACATATTGTGCGTGTTAATTGCGCTCTGTGCTCATCAAACGCCATGCGACATCTTTAGTGAGAAAATATGGAATATATCTAAACATGACAAATGCTGCTATTCCGGTGTTGAGGAAAGAGAGGGTTTATGGGGAAAGCCAAAGGGATGTCGGAAAAATTGACAAAGCTGAATGCAGGTCTGAAAGTTGGTAATGCGAAATGGAGGTCTGAAAATTGGCAACGCCGTATTTGGGAGAGCTAAATGGAGGTATGGAGGTTAAAAGTTGGAATCGCTAAATGGAGGTTTGAAAGTTGGCAGGGTTAAATGAAAGCCTGAAAGTTGACAACGCTTAGTCGAGGCCTGAAAGATGGGAAACACAAAGGGAAGTCTGAAAATTGGAAGGCTACATGGAGGTCTGAAAATAGAAAAAGCTGCAAAATTACGATTTAGCCTTACTGTCGTAAAAACTGAGTAAATGAAGCCAGATTAAAGTTACAACTATGACTGATAATGTCCCTGTGTAAAACACGTATGATGCCTCATTCCAAGACGAAAGCATATCACAAGCGAGATAAAGGAGATAAAATTTTGGGTGCTTGAAAATTCTGGGATCAACCATTGTGCTAGTGGGTTATCGCTGCATGATGGAACTCATGTATCTAAAGTTTCCAACGATATGGTTGCAGAAATGTCGGAGCCATAATCATTCATTCTTTCGTTTGTCCAATGCTCCAAGTAAATGAAAGTAAATCAAAAAGCGCTCAAAATGCACATTCTCAAAACGGGAAACAGCCAGCACTGTATTGAGCTATCACTGAATTTTTGGGCAAGTGATGAGCGTTGCCAACTTACTCACATATAAATAAAAGCATCAATCAAGACATTGTCGCCGACATATACGACATGGTGTAGTTATTTAAAATAAGGTTGTGAGTGTATTACTCATTTCATGAAGACACAGTTTTCGCGAAGCAGAAACCGGCTTGTTGTCGAATAGTATAATACTCTGGTAAAATACTTACTTATGTCTTTTCCATATCTATGTTTACACAGTATAACTGTTGTACGGATGTGCAATGGATTAGACCGTGGAGAACCTGATGTCTCTTTTCCCCCTGTATGTTTGCATTCTCTGGGATCTGGTGTCTTTCATGCTTCTGTGCTTTGTTATCCACAATTGTTTTTTGCTTATCCGATGTGTTTGATATTGAATACAGTGACAGAGAATGACATTACATCACTTCCTATAGAGTGGTTAGTTAGGCCACACATGCGCTCATTTACAGATTAGCATTAAGGATGCGGCAACTGTTAAAACGTCCCATCTTCATTTTACTGCTGGTTTTAATGTTTTATACTTGCTAAATATAAGTATACAAGATGTGTTAATATAGTTAATCATGAAATCGTCAATAAGAGACTTGAAGAATATAGTCCTTTTGTTGCTACATCTTATTGTATGTGCACAAAACAGACCACCATCCTTAATGAGACAAATTTTTTAATGTGGCGTTAAGCAAGATTCAAATCAAATATTGTATTTGCAATAAAAAAAACAAAAAAAAAAAAAACAAACAAAAAAAAAAAACAAAACAAAACAAAACAAAAACAAAACAAAACTGATGGTATGTGTATTCTTCTTCCTCCTCCACCCCTCACCAATTCTGACAGCTTTCTATCAATGTAATCCAACCAGCCCTGTATAGCAAGCAGGTGCCAACGGGGTCTAAGATACTGACTTCTTTAATGATCATCAGCAGTTGATCACTTCTGGACCTCTGTGCAAACGTATATATGACCTATGAAAATTCATGGTGTTAACCTACGATCAAGTATGTCAGGCAACATTATAAATTCTCCTCCGGGACGGGTCATGTCAAAGACTTCTTGTCTTACTCGCTGTTGCGTTGCTTGCCCCTTATCGCTGAGCGGTTAGAGCAAGAAAACAGGACTGGCTGGCCCTGTGTTAGTATAATGTGACTGGGTGGAGTGTCATGTATGGCGCCTTCGGCATGAAACTTCAATGGCGGCAGCACTTTGGCGGCATGGTTTCGCCATGTGATAAAAAAGACGCAATGTATACATACACACACATCTAACGACTCCTCGTTGTCATATCACTGAAAAATTGTTACGGACGACGTAAAACTCCAAGCATACATGACCACATACATACATACATACATACATACATACATACATACATACATACATACATATAAATTCTCTTAAATGCACTTTTCATCGTTGCACTCAAAAGATGCCTACCACGATGACTCCCATATGATTGATAACGGAGCCTTTGGCATAGATTTATGCGACCTATGAAACTCCCAAGATAAACAAGCATAGGGCTTATATAAATTTATTTCGCCATCGTGGCTGTTAAAATGTTTCAGATCACGATTTCATCTCAATGTCATCCTTTTTGGTGTACAGATTTGGTACAACGTATGTTAAAATATCTATTATATAGATTTGAGCGGATTAACTTTACGTCATGTCATAAGCTAATCATCAGATTACCATTAGTTTAAACAACTGGACCGAAACGAAACCGCAGACTAATCCCTCGACTCATATCTGAAATGTAAAGGTGTAGGAGGTGAAAGCAGAGCTAATGAGCTACTAATAACCTACTGTACATCATTACTACAGGGAAAAGTCGACCAAAGAGTAGACATATAAATAAACTGAATTGTCTCTAAATGATAAAACAGCTGTACGAGTAGGAGTTACAATTAGTAAATACTGTTTTCTTTGTTATTGTATATTGCAATCACCTCTTTCAATTTTTCACCCGACTGAGCAAAGTACTAATCAACCGGAAGAGCTTTGGTGAAATGGATGTATTATGCTTTTGTTCCATATCACAGAGTTCCCTCAGCGACAACTTCAAAGAGACAACCTCCCCCCAGTGACGGATCGATGTATAGGTCTCTCGTCTGAATGATGCATTTATCAGGATTTCAGCTTGACCGCACTGTTTGGTACGGAAAATGTCTCTTTCCATGTTTAATAATTTATTTCCATGTTTTCCAGGACTACTAATGATATTTTAACAATGTTTGAATTACAAGGGCCTACAGCATGACCATAGTTTATTGGGAAAGGCGGAAGAACATTAGAACAGAGTCGTAACACGATAAAATGGTGTTGTTGTACACGTATACAGAATGTTACAAAAAAAGCTATCAACTTTCATATTTAATAATCCAGTATTCGTTATGTCCGCATTGGTGATCTTTTTGTTTGATTAGGTCATGATTTATCTAAATGAGTCATTTTTTTTTCTGATTAAGACCAGGATTTATCTAACTCGCCTATGATTTGTTTATTCCGGCCATGATTTATCTGACTTAGCCATGACTTATCTGGCCTATCCATGGTTTGTTTGATTAGGGAATGGTTTATCTGATTGTCCCATTTTTGTGTAATTACGCCATGATTTATCTGATTGTACCATGATCTTTATGACGATAACTACGATTTGTCTCATCCTGGCAATTTTCTCATTATGACATTTTTTCTGATTGTGCCATTATTTGTCCAATTAAGACATGATTTATCTGACTGAACTACGATTTTCTCATTAGGTCATAGTTTATCTGATTGTGTCACGATTTGTACTATTAGGCCATGTTTTGGCCATGTTTTGTCTGATTAGGCAATGATTTATCTGACTGATCTATGGTTTATTTGATTGAGCCAAGACTTGATTTCTCTGATTATGCCATTTTCTCTGATTAGGTCATGATTTTTGTGCTTAGGCCATGATTTGTGTGCTTAGGCCATGATTTATCCGATTGAGCCATGATTTATCCGATTGAGCCATGATTTATCCAACTGAGCCGTGATTTATCTGATTGGGCCGTGATTTATCTGACTGAGCCGTGATTTGTCCGATTGGGCCATGATTTATTCCACTGAGCCATGATTTGTCTGCTTAGGCCGTGACTTATTCGACTGAGCCATGATTTATCTGACTGAGCCATGACTTATCCGATTGAGCCATGATTTATCTGACTGATCCGTGATTTATCCGATTTAGCCATGATTTATCTGATTCAGTCATGATTTGCCTGGTTAAGCCATGATTTGTCTTACTAGGTCTGTGTGTACCTAGAAAAGCTATGGTGTTGTCTGGAAAATCCATGATTATACTCAGATAGGACTGATAGTGGAGACTATGTTCAGTTTTCCTTGAATACAGAGGGCAACTAAATCTATCTCCCACTGTCCATATGATAAAGGGGTGATGTCCCATCAAAAACGTGGTGAGCTAACATCATCGAGATCTACCAGGGAAGCTGAAGGCCGGAAGAAACGTGGTTGAGGTCTTAGGTTTGACAGCTCGCTGATATTGACATACAGAGAGGCTGTCAATCAAAAAGCGGAAAGGGAGTGGAGGAGCAGTAATTCCCCAGACTCGGTGTTTTCGGCCAAACCGAGGTTACTAGGACACCCTGACCTCGCTTCAAGGGGCGAATCAATCCCAAATTTCAGGTGACTATTAAAGTCAGTTATTAACCGTTCACAACCTTGCCATGAATACCTTACATTACACTCTCACAAAGAAAGCAAAGCGATTCCGTTAGGGTTGAGGTGGTGGCACAGCGTTCCTGCGCAGACAGATCTGTATGTGTTAGTGGCCATGCAAAGACCTTCTGTAGTCCAAGTTAAATAATGTTAATATTCTAGTGATGGAAAAATATGAATTCTCTTGTAAGAACGAAATAACGAAATAACGAGCATGTGCAATAGTGAGTTAGAACTACCCAAAACGAGAGTTCATCGTAGAAGGTGATTGAAATTTGTCCCACTGAAATAAGAGAACATGAACTGCGTGGATATGGGCAGGAGTTAGACCTGCACAGGTGACACTTTAGCGTTGGCAACTGTGATACATACTTTAATTATCGACAACTTATATCTTAGCATGGTGCACACTCCCTGCGTATTTCCAAAATCACTGATTGACCTGATTCCGTCTTAATTTCCTACTTTATATACTTTATTAGTACTTTGAATTCGGCAGTTTGCTTGAAACGTCGTTTTGGGAATTGGCCTTGAGATTATTGACCCGGAACGTCCATTTTGGTAGACAACTGGTATACGAATGTCAATTTCGACACATAGATCCACGATGGTCATTGTAACAGCAAACGTGGAATCGTTTAGTATTATGCTTGACTGTGACATGTATAACGCACAGACACCTAACATGGGGATAGCTGTTAGCATTCTCAAGAGAAATCATAAAATGGTGTCTATTTTGGGTTCCATTGCCGAGTGGTTAACCTGTCAGGGCGGCGCTAAGGCTCTCAACAATGCCGTCGCTGTGAGTTCCGCCAGCAGCTTGCGGATTGTCGCGAGTTTCCTCTGTTCTGCCCGGTTTCCTCCCACCATAATTCTGACCACCGTCGTATAAGTGAAACATTCTTGAGCACGGCGAAAAACATCATTCAAATAAATTAACAAACAGCGGTTGTGCCGACATTTTAGCTACTACTTGTCTTATTCCAATATCAGCATGATATGCAAATCAGCTTGTTTGTTCGCAACAGAGCAAGCCTTTTCTCTTGGTGCTTATTTGAAAATATTAGTGTATATTTAATCTTGAACACTGAGATCATATTTATTTCGACATACTGACAAAACTGCTTATATTTTTTCACATTGTTATCACAACTCCCTTCTTTCTTCCCCGTTATACCATGGGACTGTGTATCAACTATTGACCAGCCGTGTTTTCTATCCTAACACCGGACGGGATAAAAATGTCACTAACTTGACCTTATTCTCAGATGATTTACATTTAATCACATACACCAGTATAATATTGACAGCAGTTTGATCCGTCTCTGGGGACTCAGCGATGAAAACAGATCCGCTCTGGTTCTAACTCTCTACATCTTACCTTGAACCCACTGACCTTTCTCGTTAAATAACGATATAAAATCTCCATCCCCGCATAAAGCTGTTGGTCTTAGACATATAAGTTCTGATCTATGGACAAAGAACACAGCTGATTCAACCGTGTTCACTATATCTTGAACAAATTCAGTAAAAGGATTGAAGACGTTCCACCATTAAGTGGTATAGAGCCTTATCCTTTTTGTTTTTTTTTAAACAAAGAATGACTCTCAAACTTTCCCTGCAATTCATACTTTTGATTTAAGAGTTGCTGGAATCTTAATACATCTTTCTTCACTTGGAATCCCGAAGGAAGTAGCACTACTAGTAGAACTATGCACAAAATGGTAACCGTTGTGCGAATTATTGCCGATCTAGAAAAATTGATTCGTCTTGAAAGTCGCGGCGCCACCGGCACAGCCAGTAAATGGTGTCCGAGTGTTAGTGGCATAAACCTGCAATATTCATGGTATCAGACCTTTATATGTGTGCTGGTCGATCTAGCGTGTGTGATAAGACATTTACACGCTGACTCCTAGGTCTGTGTCATAAATAACTTATACTGTCGGTGGTCACCCACGCGACATAACGTCATCAAGTTTACTTACCAGCTGTACAGGTGGCTGTTCGGGCCAGAGTTCTTGGCAATGTTACTATCCTGTCTGTATATTTAATGTGACCGACTTAAATACGTAATTATTCAAAGTTCGTTAAATGTATGACCTTGATATTTCCCACACATTATTTAATGGGTATTAGACGCGTATCATAAAAATATCAGCGTCATGGGTGGAACACATATAGTATTAAAACTGCAACAAATTTCAAATTTCTGAAATGCGCAGACAGAATGACTCAAGCGTCTGGGTTGTGGTGCCTGGTTTCTGATCCATCTGTAATGCATTTTGGAATCCATTGCTGTTTTAGTTCTATTTCACACATGGTGCTTGAATGTTCATATTATCCATTGAGTAATGTGTGTGAAATGTGAAAGCCTTAGGTGTTTTAAAGAATTTGTATAATTGTGAATCTAAGATGGTTATCTGTGTTTTTCCTGGCCTACCAGATAGGGGGGATTTGTTAACGCCTAGACCTATACCCTAACCAACTCAGTCAGCTGTGACATGTACAACTGATTAATTATTCACCTTAATCATGTAGGCATGCCGTCAGCTAAATATCACGTTATATATGCATTGTTTATGACTCACGATCATCGCACTGGGCAATGTTCTGCTAAATGTAATATATGCAATATGAAATCAGGTCAGATATTTGGAATATTGGTGTCATCAAGATCAAGCTCGTTATTGTGTAAGAGGAAAATGTCTAACTTTATTATTTATACTTTTATTCATACACAGCAGTGGTCTTTATGCTCTTTAGTTTTAGTTGAGACCCCCTCGGTGGCCTAATGGTTAGAGTGTCTTCTTCGACGTCGGGTGTCCCCAATTTGTTCCCGACTTTAGGCTCTGAAAAAAGTTACTTGTTGCTGCCTCGCTTTACGCTCAGCACTGAGAGGCCAGGGCAAGGAAACAGAACTGGTTGGGCCGGTGTCAATATAAAGTGACTGGTTGTGGTGTCATGTCTGGTGCATGATGCTTCAGTGGCTGCAGCACTTTGGCGTCACGAACTCGCCCTTCTACAAGAAGGCACAGTATATATGTACACACACCTAATGATGAGTCCTCGTCAAATGACTGAAAAATTGTGAAGTACCGCGTTAAACCCCAAACATTTATTCATTTATTTGTTTTAGTTGGTATTAAAGCCATCAATATTTAACCGTCAGATATGTGTATTGGCTTTGTGAGAACGGCCTATCTATTTTTTTGTGCATAGTGTGCACTGTTCTGCAATCTCATCCGCTCGCCGTGTACACATATTCCAGATATCCCTTTGAAAAGCTGTGACGGTATCTCATGGGGAACTGTCTATCAGAGATCTCACTTACGGTATCATATTGATAAGTGTGGCGTTACGTACACATATCACTGATATTTCTTTGGAAAGTGTAACGATATCTCATCAGGTACTGTGAAGTATATATCTCACTTACGGTATCATATTGAGAAGTATGATGTAACGTATAGATGTCACCCATATCTCATTGAAAGTGTGACGTCATTCATCGGCAATATTTCATTGTGACTTGTGAAGCGACATGTCATTATGCAATGCGAATCAATGCAACGATCCACTGTAAAATGTTCTTCTCAATCTTGTCATTGTAAACGGTAACATACATTTTATCGCAGATATTGTCTGTAGAGTCCGTCGTTTAATTATGAGGAAAGTAACATGAAATCTCAAACATGTATACATTGTTTGACTGAGAGAAATCGACACAAACTGACAGTGGTATATATGTATCATATATGTTAATCGTGGATATGGCCTGTCTGCTTTTCCAAAACTTTACGTAAAATATGTGCATGTTTAAATGCCAGTCCGACTTCAGAAGATGATATGAACTGGGAATAATTGAATGTTCTTGGGCGTGAGTCGTTTATGTGTATCTGAACATGGCTTGAGCTCTAAAGATGAATCCAAGGTTCCCCTGATCCTGAACAGATAAACACAAGTCTCTGTTTCACGAAGGAATGGGGAACCTTTACAGCCTTCGAACCAAAGTTGCATAGTCTATTGTTCATTTCTGATTCTTGCTTTGACGATTTAAGCTCGAGCTCGTGACGCAGTACTCATGTATTACAAACAAGTGAACAATGATTAATCCGGCATTGCGTGGAAAATAAACACGAACCCTACATGAATGAAAGGAAAGGATCTGCAAGTGGACAACTTTCGTATACACGTGACTATAATCATACAGTCTATGAAAACAAGCCGTAGGCGTTGCCTTTATTGCATCCCCTACCATGGGCATTGCGCTATAAACTGTGTCTATCGTTTACTAATTACTATAGGTCGGTGTCAGTATTATTCCACCTGTATCAATGACACGGTGAAATGCCACGCCGCTGGCACGAAACTTGACATCTCATCTGGCAGTGTCTTCCCCGACTGTGGGCCACTTATTGTAACTGTAACAAACAATTCATGATAGTAAATTGTTTACGTGACCATGCCTGTTCTTCTAATTTGCTATAAGCACATTAGCGTCCTGTTATTATTGTATCAGTTACATACTAAATAACAGTTGGGAAAGGTGTATTTCCACTGATACATTACACCTAAAACACGTGCTAATAAAAATTTCACAGTTTTTCATTGAATTATGTCCGGGTTTATAAAAGGCTTAGTCACACATAACATACAAGATATGCTCGCAGAAAATTTCATCATTGAGCATCGAATATACAAAGGTTATCTGAAAGATTGGTATTTCTTGGTTGAAATAGTTTTACGACAGCAGACATTCCTTGTAGAGCACGTGCAGTTGAACATTAACTAACTTATTTACAGGAAAGGAGAGAGAGAAAAATATCGCAATATAACTATGTTATTCAAAAGAATTTATGAACTGTTATTCGTTCGTGAACACAATTTTATCATAGTTGAGAAACACTTTAGTAAATAATTTTGCACTAAATGTTCCAAGAGAAGAAAAATGCAC
Organism: Liolophura sinensis; assembly: GCF_032854445.1. Classification (NCBI taxonomy): domain Eukaryota; kingdom Metazoa; phylum Mollusca; class Polyplacophora; order Chitonida; family Chitonidae; genus Liolophura; species Liolophura sinensis. Next base: position 18,066,325 of record NC_088300.1, on the reverse strand, counting down.
CAACTTCCAATGTATGGCCAGAAAGTTATATATTAATCAGATCTTCTGACAAAACGACAGAATTCTCTGTTCGATTAAATTTACATTGTGTTGTGATATGCATTCACAAAATCACTTCATCAAGGTGCTAAACATGTTTACACAACATCCATTTAAAATTTAATGACACTTTATATAATAAAATATCCCAATTCAAGAACACTTCTGTCGTCTTGTTAGACCTAATTTATCAATGACGGAAATGGAATATTCCATACAATCTAGAAAAAAATCTGTCTTGGCTTTTGAACGAAAATGGTCGTCTCTCAGCACTTTAATGCTGTGAAGTATAATCTTAGTTTAATAATAACTTCATTGGGGGCATTTTCCTCAGTTAAAGTTCACGTGGTCTGTGTTTATTTCGCCCAGAATACCCTGTGAGTAAACAGTTCCTCTTTCATTTCTTGCTCACCCCTACCAAGGCCCTTTGGAAATGCATGTGTGGCTGATATGGATTTGAAATCTAGTATTACCAATTCTTGTGGGGCATCTCTGTTGTTTACACTGCATACTCTAATGAAGCAAATGTGTCTCGCTTTGTACACGTGTTTGTGTACCTCGCGATGTAAACAAGATGTGTATCACAGATACACAATTTGGTACCCATTAAAAATGTAGTTACATAAAGATGATGTATGAAACGTACACATTAATTTCCCTGTGCAAATTTGTTTACAACTAATATGGCCTGTCGTACACATCTTGTGTAGTTTTTGTACACAGTGCATTGCTTAAAGAGAGTATTGCAAATGACATTTCCTCCTTCACTGATTTTTCACCACCATCAGGTTGTAATTGCCACTGATTCAGCAGAAATATCTTCTCCTGAAACAGCATAATCTTTCATCTTTATATGACTTCAGTATACAGAATGAATACACCAAACTTTTTCTGTACAGGGTATACATACTGTATGAGGAAGTAATAGCCATTCCCACCATAAACCGTCTACAGGGAATTCACCAGCGAACGAGAACTTCCATTAAACCAGATAGATTATTGATAGGTAAAATAGGTAAGGTATGATCTAAAGTGTAATAACATTAAATGGCCTATACTGGGATGATAAGACAGCCTGTGGCTTTGTCAGCAGGCTGAAGGGATAGCACTCATCGAAGGACTACCTTCAAAACTGTCATCGATTACACATGATAGACAAGGAAAACCTTAAATATTGCACAAGCGCTATACTGTTAAAATCAATACAGCGTCTAACGCGGGTTTCCCTCTCGTTTCCAGGCGCAGCTATCGGCCCAAAGGGAGCGAAGGCCCGAGGGGAGTTTCCAGCCTATCCTGACAGTGAGATAAGGTAAGTGTGATGACCTATGGCTACATTTTTCTTTCACTGTCTTAAGAAGTTGCTTCAGGCAAAGAATGTGCTATTGATTAAAAAGAACGATTTTTCCTGTATCTGTTAGGAAAGAGCATTTCACTCTCTACATTCCATGTAGTTGTTTAATTATCAGTTCTTCGATTTAGTGGGTCTAAAATGAAGGAGTAGTTTCTGTTGAGTTTAAAGGTCTTCTTTCCTGATATCGACTGAGTAAGCACCATGCTTGATTTCGATTAAACAAGATGACACAAAGAGGTTAATTGATACAGTCTTGACATTTCCACGTAACTATCTTACGACAGCGTTCGGGCTTGGAGTGAACCTCTTCACAGCGAGGAGGTGCGAAAAGGTCCAGACCGTCTATCGATGGTCGATAATATAGGCCTAAAAGTGCATATGTATAGTGTATCAGTCGATGTATCAGTTTTAAAAAGTATGAAAAACATCACCTTTTAGTTCGTCAATTATTAATGTCCACGATATTAATTGTCAAACTTTTTCCAGATGAACGATGAAAAAAAAATCACAATTCATTTTGTTTTGTGCATTAAAAGAAGTTGGTTTTACGAATCAAATTGCTTGATATATTGTGATTGTCGGGATGGCCTCCGTACATTCACATTCCCTAGTGACAAAACATGTAAATTATTTATAAGATTTGTTGAATCTATCACTGAATCTCACAGAAATTCACAGTTTCGTTAGCTTTATGACCTCTGCACGTTAATGGTAACTGTAAAATACGAGATGAGATTGTGTAACGCGTGAAATAATTTCCATCCATATACAGGGTACCACATTAGTACAAATATCGAGCAGAATGTTATACTTGTCAAAGACTAGGTGCCAGATGTGAACAATATAACAGAGGTTCTTACCTCTTACATAATACGAAAACCTTTGATTTGTATGTTTGTGATTTGAGGTCACTTTTAACAAAATTCGTCATATCATGACGGTGTCTCGATACTTGCAACAAGCCGATCTCATTCCCAACATATTTATCGTGGTGCCTTACTGAAAACGCCATGCCGAAAACATTGAGTACAACACCACACTCAATCACATTATACTGACACCGGGTTCAGCATGGAGTACTTGGTTTATTCCCCAAATAATAAGCGGCTATCCAAATAGTACAAAGCTGACTGATTATAAAACCGTATGTATGTCTCGAAGTGAACATCCAACCTTCGTCTGGTAGGCCTACCTCCTAACTTAAATTTGTTAATTTATTTATTTGATTGGTGTTTTACGCCGTACTCAAGAATATTTCACTTATACGACGGCGGCCAGCATTATGGTGGGAGGAAACCGGGCAGAGTCCAGGGGAAACCCACGACCATCCGCAGGTTGCTGGTAGACCTTCCCACCTACGACCGGAGAGGAAGCCAGCATGAGCTGGACTTGAACTTACAGCGACCGCATTGGTGAGATCCTAACTTAAAGTCGCAACCTATACAGCAAGCGCGGTCTCACTGGTTAAAGGCCTGATAGTTGCCAGCGGTGTATATTAGTGAATTTATGAATGCCTACTTGCGATTATTAACATAAAACGTCCATTATGTTTGGCGGCTGGTTACGAACGTCGATTCAGACTTATCTTTTTCTTTGTTGCTACGTTTTGCCTTTGGTCATTATCATGAGAGCTACATCTAATAGGACATCGTTCCCACACTTATACAGTATGCGTTCAATATATTTTTTGTTCTGTTTTCTTCGTAGTGGAATGGTATATCAAGTATGCTTCATTTGTGAAACATTCGCATCACTTTTCCAAATCCACACCTGTATGGTACCGTAGGTCCATATTACAGAAGAACAGGATAAAGTGTCGATCAAGTGTGGTTGTTTCCTAAGCCCGTTTAGTACAGGTTTTCTATACCCGTAAAGCTGACTGCCTTCAAAATCGTGAAATTCCTACAAAAATTTGTATTGAGTGTGGCGTAAGATTACAAATAAACAAGCAAACAAATGTGTAATATATATATATATATATATATATATATATATATATATATATATATATATATATATATATATATATATATATATGGGTTAATATATATATGGGTTAATCCGTCTCCTTATACATGACTGGTTTAAATACTGTATCATGCTATGGCTACTCTCTTGCGCTTTCGCAAAACGTGTTTAACTTGCCAGATCTTTCATCGTTAATCCGGTCGAAATCCTTAGATAATTCGGCGCACAGACCTTCCGTAATGTTTAACGTTGAAGCCGACATACGTTCTCCCTATTTTACGATTAATTTTCACTTGACAGACACTGTAAATACGGGTCATTGATTGTGCCTGTCTGTTGAGGAACCCAGAGTGGGCATAGCCCAGTTTCTTGACGCTACAGTCTCCACGGTAAGCTCTGTCCCTCTTAACATACTTCTGTTTGACTCATTGACTGCCCGCTGCCGTTTGCACGACACCCAATTAGTTTCTCTCCACGTATTTGTTGAGAGAGAAGAGATTTGGGTGAAGGTATTTGCCCATCGAGTCAGCATTTTACACTAGTTCCTGTTCTAGTGACGTTTTTTTGTGGCCATCTGAACTCATATCAGGAAGCAAGCGAACTGACCTCAAGGAATTGTCTGTCTGTGCCTTCACATGTTAAATCAGGTCTGGCTGATGCCGACGACGCGAAAGGGTGGTATCCGTCAAGTTTCTTAGGCCACGCCCATGTGGACAGGTCATCTCTGCACTGTGCCAGGTACACGGTAATTCAGAAAACTCTGAATGGATATAACCTTTATTAAGCATTTCTGGAATTATATCTTCTTGACCTTGATGATCTGCTAAACACATTTTGTTGGCATGACTCACCTGTATCAACAAAAGGTTAGCAAATAAGGATTTCAAGATTGTTAACATCAGAAATGTCTTTAAAATAATATAAAAATTTTTATATTATGTCCTAGAGAGAGAAAGAGCTTGCAGTTCCTCTCCATATAAATGCATCAAGAATGTTTACACTTCCTCATGCAACGTCCGTAAGTCAGCCTTGCTCCTTACAGCGGTATTATTATATTTTTTTTTGAAATATTGTGTATTTTGACTACGTTTCAAAAAGCAAAAATGATCAAAGCTTTGCTTTTCATAAATGGATTTAACAGTGTTTAAACTCTTTGCATACGGCGACATGATGAGTTTCATAAAAGACTTACTCGGCTCTAACCTCAAGTGCAAGGTTAATTACTGTGTAGTTGATAGACAACTCTGTGGATAAGGCGAATCAAAGACAACCATTACGATTTTTCTTTTGTCATAGCAAACAATTAGTTTGCATGTCTGTACACGCGGGTCAATTAATCTATCAAGCCATCAATTAATCACGTGTGGATTATGCAAGAAACCAAAAACATGCAAAGCGTTCTCCCCAAGTTTCTTCATTTAAAACTCAGCTCACGACTAGATATGCTGATAACGCTTTTTAAGAAGGTTGTATTGAAATACTTAAATAAAGAAAAAGTTCTCGTTAAAGTTTTCAATCACGCCTTTGGACATGAAGTGTCTAAGACATGAATATGTAAAGCTTCCTGGTGTTGGGTTATGTATTAGGAATCATAACAACGGTCTGCTAGAAGGATTTTCGCTCGCTGCAACAATACACTGGCAACCACAGAACTGACGGAATCGCTGAGGGATTATCGATTGATGGCATACATAATAAGAAATGATGTAATAAGAATGATTTACTCTACCTTAGTACATATACGTAGCCTGTACCTCTTCATATGTTAACACAGAATAAGAGCAATTATCCCTATAATATAGATAATTTATATTTGGTAACATGTGATAAAACTGGGATAATTATAAGTCAGGAACATCCGAATGACTCACTTCTGTGTGCCACGAGCGCTTGCCTGCGAGAGAAGAGGTGTCACAACCTTGCTATTTGTGTATCACAATAAATAATATGTCTGTCATGGTGTATTGTTAGCCGTGTCCGTAAAGCAGGGTTAATTGATACGGAAAATAGGCCCTACGTACTGCATATGTAGGAACAAGTCGACCAGACTGTCAAAAACTGTTTAGCTGACCTCGTAGGCTGTGTCATGCAGATTGCCACTCCGCCAAAAGGTGTGCACTGTAAGATACCGTTCTTTCTGTTGACTGATCAATGGCACAGAACAGGTGTGATCTTGGGAAACAATTTGATTACAGGAGCTGTTGTTTTCCCGGCATGCTGTGTGGTTCGTGAACGACCGTCGAGGGTGAGCGAGGCCTTGCTTACACATGAGATACATAGGCTGGGGTGATTAAGATGATCTCATTCTAACTCACCCATTCATAACGGTTGTATTTACCTGGGTCTACGCCGCAGGTAAACACATATAATGTGCTGTATTGGTTTGCTGTGTACTTTGTATTACGCGTCGATACACCTGAAAGGATGGCAATGGAATCTTGAATCACAGCTTGTAACAAGTACTTATCTTCAGTTAGCAAAAACGTTAAATGAGGCACACTGACAAGAGGCCACATTATTACCGGTTTCGGGTGACGATTTGCCTACTATCGTACTGTCGTCGCTGTTCTCTATTCTGTGGATTTTTTTATATTCGACAGAGTTGAGGGCGTTTTGTTCAAGGATGGATACCATAGGCTCGACCAGCTGTATATTTACTTCTATGCGTTGTTATTGATTGGTATATTCAAAACTAGTGTTTTTTCCGTTATGCTAACCGTCAGCTCTCATTTTTCCAGATCTTCACCAGTCCGAGAAGACATGGGAACAGTTGTTCAAGATTCACGGAACTGTCACGGGCGCTTAAGGTCAGGAGAACACCGTTCCTTCCTGGAAGGTCAGACACTTGTCTGGTCCGGGATTATCATGGTATTAATAGCTAAAACTTATTAAAGCAATCTGCCTGGGTGATTATTTAATACCAGAGGTATTCAGCATGGAGAAGTGCGGTTACCCATTTGGTTAAGTTTGAGGCTTTGTCCGCGTGGACAACGTCTGTGAGCAACAGATTGGACTGGTTCGTCCATTCCTAGATCCCTCAGGTTCCAAGAGTCATGATGGCAAGCATGGCAACTACTAAAGAGAACCGTAATTTTAGTGAGTTGGACCAAACACTAGGCGCTACGGGTAACTTCAACTGGACCAATGTGTCCAGTCTGAACCCTTGGACGACCTCGGTGACGACCTCGAATGGACCGAGGGCGACCTCAGGTCCCGCTGCCCTGATCTCCGAGTGGACCACGGACACCGCATTCCCTTCCACTATGACCTCTGTTCAGAACATCACCATGGACTTTTCTGAGAGGATATGTAACTCATCGTACACGGGGAATGGGACCACATTATGGAATTGCTTTTACAACACGACGAACAGTAGTGGGTTTGACAACTCCACGGAGACGCTAGCGTTTCACTCCACGACTGAAGTAGTGCTGATCGCTTTAGTGGTGTTCGTGTTGATAGTGCTGACGGCATGGGGAAACATCATGGTAGTACTGGCGTTCAAACTTGACAAGGCGCTTCAAACTGTCAGCAATTATTTTCTTCTAAGTTTAGCTGTGGCTGACTTCACCATCGCCGTCGTGTCGATGCCCTTGTACACGGTTTACCTGTTGGCGGGCTACTGGCCCTTCGGCTCCATCCTCTGTGATGTTTGGCTCTCGCTGGATTACACTATGAGTAACGCCTCCGTGGCTAATTTGTTGATCATCAGTTTTGACCGGTATTTATCTGTGACTCGCCCTCTTACCTACCGAGCCAAAAGGACACCCAAGAGGGCTGCCATCATGATAGCCTGTGCTTGGTTTATATCCGCTGTCATGTGGACACCATGGATATTCGCGTGGCCTTACATAGAAGGACAAAGGAGAGTACCGGCCACGGATTGTTACATTCAATTTCTCAAGACTAACACTTTTCTCACAATCGTTACGGCTGTTGGAGCTTTCTATTTACCCGTAACGATTATGTCACTTTTATATTTCCAAATATACCGAGAAACGGAAAAACGTCAGAAAGGTCTAGCGAAACTACAGGCTGGGAAAGAACATAACGGCAGCAAGAAGTCGGCGTTTTCTAGTGACGATGAGGGTATTTCTAGCCTGAGTCAACGACGAAGCGATTCCTCTCCTGATTTAGAGGACATAGATCTACAAGGCGTAGTGCCGGAACAAAAGAAAACATTAGCCCAGAGACTCATCTGTTGTAAGATTGACCGCGATCCGGATTATCTGGAGGAATCGAGTACTAGCGAACCCCCGGGGTCTCCGGATGTAGATAGCCCTTATAGTAACGCCACATCCTCATCAACACGACCGGGGCTTCTAACAACGATGTCCAAGGATGTGACGTTTCATGAACACAATAATTCTAATGCTAAACATAAAGTGAGAGGCAGCCCGAGTAATATGATGATACCCTTGTTGTCCGTGGATTCTCGAAGACCTTCTCCACTTACGCCTTCCACTGACATCACTGGTACATTCAGCCGTCACAGCGACCTGTCCGCCGTCACAGGCATCACGGACGCCGACATCGAACCTCTAATGGAGAGGAGGAATGATTCCATGTACACTATCTTGATCAAGCTGCCGGCGGACGGGGGTTCGAACCGCCGGGAGAAGCCGATTATCCAGATGATAGCGGACAGTGACGAAGACGACTTGTCAGTGGACCGTGTCGAGTGCGGACGGAGTGAGGACAGTGACTCCAGCGACACCCTCGCCCGGAGGAGATGTGAGGTAGAGTCAAGCTTTACCCACAACGTCAGCTTCCGCCCCATGGGACCACCGCCCCCACCACCCACGGGCACGCCAGCCCTGGGCCGGAGAGTTATGCCGCACAGCCACCCAGCAGCAAACACAGATCCAAACCGGATGGTAATGCAAGCTAAACTGGCCGCAAATATCGCCACGAAAATGAAAAGCCAAAGGGCTAGAAGAAAACGACAAGAAAGGAAACAGGAGAAAAAGGCGGCAAAGACTCTAAGTGCTATTTTACTGGCGTTTATAGTGACTTGGACACCATATAATTTGTTTACAGTAGTGGAGGCTTTTTGTACCGGGTGCATCGATTCCACCCTGTACTCTATAGGTAAGTATCATTCATTAATTCATTGGTGTATTATTCTACTATACTCAAACATTCAGACTACAGGATAAGTCTGTTCCTCATATGAGATGCAGTTATACTTTCATCCGATTTAACTGAGTCCTGTATATTGGAGTATTGATGGCTCTGATATCACACACCGTCTGTAATTACCACATATCAGGCGCAGACGACCTACATATTAAGTGTGTTTCAATCAGATCTGACACTGACAGGACCTCATACACTTCTCTGTTACACAGGTCATATATATTCAATCCTCCATACCGTTGCCAGGCCGTTGTCAATGGATAAAAATCACATTCTTTGCTTTCCCCCCCAAAAGGAAAGCCCAGACTTTAAAGAGTTACCATTTCATTATGCTGCCGTTTGATTAAAGTTTTTTCTGTGCCTTTCTTCCCACCGGAATTCAATAGCTTGTGTGTTTCAAAGGAAATAAGTGGATGGTCGTAGTTGACAGACGCTGGGGCTCTGTTCTCCTGATAGAGTGTCGCTTGAGCACTATCCGGCTTTGTTCTACTTCATTACACACAGAAGTCTGCAAATACCAGACAAGAATAGACTATACTCTTTATATATCCTTCCTGTGTAATCGCATTTCCTCGCTACCACCTTTGTTTCATTTGTGTAATAGCAGTTGTGTGTTGAGCAATGCTTCGCAGTATTTATCGCAGCTGTGTTAGTCTTCCAACTCTATTCCTGTTTGAGTAGCAAACTAGACAGGAACGCGCAGATACAGTGTAACGGACCCAGACGACACGTGCTTCTGATTAATGGAGATAGGTGATGAATGACAGCTCTCTTATTATGACATGCCGTGCACCTTAATAGTTTTGCTTTTGAAGGTTGTTTGAAGCAGTATTTCATTGTGACGTTGACAAGGTGGCCAGACAAGTCGTCGACGTTATAAAGCTTTGTGTGTGGCCTGTGAACCTATTCTATAACATCATAACCCTCACGGCATTCTGGACATATGCTTCTGCTTGCAAGAAGCCTAAATGAACAAGTGTGTAATTCCGTTACACTGAGGTGAATTGGCCGTTTTCTCAAGGCTATGTTGTATGTAGCGGACCCCTTGGCTATACGCCTGTCTAATGGACTAAAGTACTGATGATATCATACTACCACTAATCAGGGGTAGGAACCTGTCTCAAGGAGACTTTCCAGTCAGTGTTACCTTATCATTATTCCCTATAATGGCGATGTTTAGCTTTGAGCTATACACACGATGTTTCCTTCCGAACTCTATACGTGAAGAAAAGAGCTAGAAAGGCAATAATGCACTTTTTAGCAATTAATAAAAAATGTTTCTCACACAACACTTTGATTTACTGAAAATAAAGAGACTGTATTAGCATTTTTAGAGAATCCAAATGTAATCTGGCTAAAACATGCAAGCCACTTCACCACAAGAAACACACATGCTGTCAGTGGTATATACTGATTAGGTTCCGTCAAAGCAGCGAACACCACACCTAAAATAGGATCATACCTACGGACATCGTTTAGTCAGTTATCATAACATTTCCAAAGAGTATGCACCCCTACATAACAGTTAATGTCGGAAAGTCTATCCTCAATAACACTCTGCCTTCGTTTTACTCACTTAGACACTTCCGGTTTTAGTGTCCTTGCTACTTCCGGTTGGCGCAAACCAATAAGATAGTTGTTTTTTTATTTGGTGAGCACCAAAGCTGATCAAATAGAGTTGATGTTTATAAACCGAACTGGGAAATTGACAATATTATCACATTATATTTTTTGCGACTGGGAATAAAAATAAATTAAAATGTGCCAGGTCAGTTTGGTGTCGATCTAACTTCCGGTTTAACTGTGACAGTGCGAATGCATTATAATCTTTTCATTAATTTTATATACAGATACATGTCATTACCTGTGATTACGGTATAAAATCCAGCAGAAATTACCACATCCAGTATAGAAGGTTAGAGACCTTTGGTTAGAGGTTAAAAGTTGTAACTTCTAAGTTCAAATTTGAATTAGTTTACCTATTCTAGTTTGAAGTTAGAACTTACAAATTGAACTTTTAGTTTCTAACTAAAATATCTCTATTGACAATCATAACGCAACGGCATCCAGTTACCGGACTTTCAAGCGATAATATTATCCTCTTTTGAACGACAGATTCTTTCATATATTTTTATATGTTAAAGGCTCGTTTACAAAAGTGATTAGAAAACGAGATTTCCTTCGTGCTTTTACGCTACCCTATAAAGAAATGATATAGCAAAGAAATGATAATTCTGAAAAACTCAACTCTTAACCTTTATACTGCCACTGATATGCACTTAGCTCAATGTCTACCATGTTCTGAACCCTCAATATACAAACAGACAATACAAAACAAAATATAAGCATATTTAATGTTTATTTCAGTTGTTTTTTCATACTTCAGTTAAAGAACTTAATGTCAATAATATCAAATTACATGTTATTCTATAATGATATAATATAAGCATATTTAATGTTTATTTCAGTTGTTTTTTCATACTTCAGTTAAAGAACTTAACGTCAATAATATCAAATTACATGTTATTCTATAATGATATAATATAAGCATATTTAATGTTTATTTCAGTTGTTTTTTCATACTTCAGTTAAAGAACTTAACGTCAATAATATCAAATTACATGTTATTCTACAATGATATACTCTACTCTGTAGTTAAAGGCTTACATTGTACAGCATCGACTTTTCATGGCTTGATGATACTCATGTTTTCCATTATGATACCTGTATAAACCGGGCCTTGGAAACCCTGTGTGTTAATCTAAACAAGAGTTAGGCCATTGGTGACCACCACCAGTGGTATACAACATTAAACAGGATAGAAAATATAAAGATATCATATATTACTATGGTATTCCTTCAATGTATAAACATAAACATGCGTCTTTCCCTAGTGCTGTTGTTGGGAATGTTTGAATGGCTACAGACAGATATAGATGTTATTCGAAGATGCGTGTTGATTTGACAGGAATTAAGTACTTTACCAGGATAAAGTTTGATTTATTGTCAAACTTTTTAAAATCTATGGGTGGAGCATATATATATATATATATATATATATATATATATATATATATATATATATATATATATATATATATATATATATATATATATATATATATTACTACTAGTATCTGTTTGTATTTATCGGAATAGTTCGAGTGAGTGATTGAGTGCTTGGGATTTAACGTCGTATTTAACAATTTTTCAGTCATATGACGACGAAGGAATCCTTAGAGTGCATGTTGTCCTTGTTTCAGGACGGCTTTCCGCCGCTCTTTTATCTAGTGCTGCTTCACTGAGACGCCTTACCGAAGGCAAGTAAGACGCCCCGCCCGAGCCATTATACTGATACGGGTCAACCAGTTGTTGCCTTATCCCCTTCATACTGAACGCCAAGAGAGGAAGTTTAAACTGCCTCTTTTAGGGTCTTAGGTTTGACTCGATCCAGGAATGACCCTGGATCTACCGTTCCCGAAGCTGTCGCGCTACCACGGAATAGTTCGAGGAAGAATCCCGTGCTTCATACGCTCACATAAAACACTTGGTTACTTGGTACAAGACCGTGATTTTAATTAAGGCCCTTTGATACGAGGTGTAAGTCATTATGAGGGGGTGTGAGGGGAACGAGCCTGAGCTAGAGGCCACCTGTGAAATGATGTGTCATGATTGAGGCAAGGTCTGATCAGCTATCCACATCGGGGCGCATTAGCTGGGCTGTCGACCTGGCAGGGGCCAGCTGTGGGCAGTTTTCGGGGATGGATGGCCAGGCGGTGCCCTCATAGGCCCTATCATAACGTTACACTACGTCCGCCCGGATCGGACCAGACATGATCAATATTACAGGGGATAGCAATTTAGTGTGACAGTTGGCGGATAGTTCTTTGAGGGTTATCGCATGGGCTGCTATCAATGAGGACGTTGTCCCGAAGCCATGGGAGCAGAAGATGGCCGTGTCCACGTAATTAGTGGCGCTTCTCATGTGCGTTCCACGATTACAGGCTTTCTGGAGAGACACAACGGTTGGCAAAATAAGCTCTATGCTACATCCTAATCCATAATCTTCAATTGACCCACCAACTGCCGGCCACTCCTGTTAATCAATGTCAGTCTTAGTTACACTTAGCTTTGCTGGTGCAACTTCCTCCAACGCAGAGTTACACAACGTAGCACGGAGTTAAATTCCCACCCCTGTACGTGTGACTGTGTCATTCAGATGGCACACCATATAAGTATCATTGGACTACAGTACGTGTATATCACTATATAATAACACTGGGCTACATTACAGAATAAAGTATTCGGGCTATGGGCTATGCCATCTTAAAGTACCAGTACAATATATCACCGGATTAAGTATTATATTACTGCATGGACTATTTCCTCGTAAAGTATCACTGGGCTATATGACCGTATTAAATATTACTACATGGGCTATATCCTCGTAAAGTATCACTGGGCTATATGACCGTATTAAGTATTACTGCGTGGGCTATATCCTCGTAAGGTATCATTGGGCTATATCACCGTATTAAGTATTACTGTGGGTTATATCCTCGTAAAGTATCACTGGGCTATATCACCGTATTAAGTATTACTGCATGGGCTATATCCGCGTAACATATGCTTGAGTACGCTTAAGGGGCACGGGAGAAAACATCTAGGCCACATAAACTCTCTGTTGGACTAAATCAACGTATTAAGTATTACTGCATGGACGATACCCTTGTAAAGTATCACTGGGCAATATGACCGTATTAAGTATACCCGCATGGGCTATATCCTCCTAAAGTATCATTGGGCTATATGACCGTATTAAGTATTACTGCATTACTACTGCACATCCCCGTAAAGCATCGTTAGGCTATATCACCGTATTAAGTATTATTGCATCGGCTATATTCTCGTTAAGTATCATTGTATCACCGTATTAAGTATTACTTCCTCCAACGCAGAGTTACGCAATGTAGCACGGAGTTAAATATATACCACCGTATTAAGTATATTACTGCATGAGCTATATCTTCATAAAGTATCATTAGGCTATATCATTGTATTAAGTATATTACTGCATGAACAATATTCTTGTAAAAGTGACATTGGGCTATATCACCGTATTAAATATATTACAGCATGGACTATTAACACCACTTACAGCCGCACAGAGAGAGTTTATGTGGTCTGTGGTTTTCTCCCGTGCCCCTTAAGCGCACCCATGCACAACGACTTAAGCAGAATAAGGTGAAAATACATTGATGCTAATGGCTACTTATTAGACGCCACTGGTCCATTAATTTAGGTATAGCCTATATCAAAGCAGTATATTCTTGACTCCATGTCTCTCCGCCTCAAACAATGTCTCTTCGCCTCAAAAAGTGACATCAAATTATTCCTCGAATATCAACATGCTGCCTGTACAGGTATATACGGGAAACAGCATTTCATCTTCCCATATCCAAACAGGTAGGAAAGCGCTCTTTATATTCCTTGATAACAACTGTTCATGCAACACTGTGAAATTGTACAGTCACGCACTACACCGTACTGACACTTCCGGCTATTTATTTATTTAATGAGGACAACCCACAGCTAATTGGCCTCTAGGGAATCTCCTCTGACATACATTTGTTTACAAGTAAGTACAATACAAATACGACAATTATAGGGTATACAGATAAACATTGATATGTATACAGTGATAAATATTCAGGGAAAAATATTCATATAAATGCCTGAACACGTATATTTCCAGATAAATATATGTGATTACATATGCATGTGTATACGTACAGTAACATACAAAACACATAAAAACATGTTAAATATGAGTTATACAGGGGAAATATGTGGGACTATAGATGGAAATAGAGAGCCAATAGTTTTTGTAAAAAGCGCTTAGTTGCGACAGTGAAACGGTGGACACTTGTAAAGACAGATACGTTATCATCTGTTCTTAATTCATCATATCCGTTGATCAAGGTTTCACACCTGCGCTTTTGGAAACAATTCTTAAATACAGAATAGTGTGCACAAGGGCAGATTATCCGGGCCAGTGATATCTTATTGCTTTCCTTGTGATTCAAACCATTCTTGAATTTATTTTACGCTGCTTGACTCTGCTTGGTGATAAAAGCTGGTTATTTCCGCGGTGTTCAAGATTATTTCATAAATATAATGGTGGCCTATTTTATTATTTTGACATCAAGTCTGTATGGATAAACGGGAAACCACTGCGTCACGGATAGGGTACACACCACTTGAGTGGTAAAACATCCGTGATACGATGAACACGTGATCTATGTGGCGTTGACATTGTCCAAAGTTTCCCTTTGTGCCATTATGACCATTATTGTACAGTGAAAATGTCTGTCAGCTATTAGTTAGGTCTTTAACCTGCATGGACGAAGAGACGGCACATGCTGTTAGCTGTCTGACGGCGAATGCTGTCTGAATTCGAAAATTCAGCTGACTGAAGAGGCGCTGAGTGCTATCTGAAGATTCGACAGCAAGTTTTGCCTGAAGATTTGCCTGAAGATTCGACAAATTCTGTCTGAACAGCCGCCAAATGCTGTTTGAAGAGTCAACGGCAGATGTATGAAAATCTGAATGATATTTGAAGATTCAGTAAATGCCCGGCGAAGACCCGCTAAATTTCATATAGATGAGAGGCGAAAAACTTTGCATTTGCAAATGCAATATGAAAGTTAGCAAATGTTGGATGAACAGCCGGCAAAGGGCTGTGTGAAAGTTGGCAAATGTTGGATGAACAGCCGGCAAAATCTGTATGAAAGTTGGCCAATGTTGGATGAACAGCCGGCAAAGGCTGTATGAATGTTGGCCAATGTTGGATGAACAGCCGGCAAAGGCTGTATGAAAGTTGGCAAATGTTAGATGAATAGCCGGCAAAGGCTGTATGAAAGTTGGCCAATGTTGGATGAACAGCCGGCAAAGGCTGTATAAAAGTTAGCAAATGTTTGATGAACAGCGGGCAAAGGCTGTATGAAAGTTAGCAAATGTTGGATGAACAGCCGGCAAAGGCTGTATGAAGAGGTGGTATATGGTGTGAATTACGAGCCAACAAATGTCAAACGAACAGCAGATAAATATTCTGAACGAAAAGGCGGAATAAATACTGATTGTCTTCTTGGTTCATAGCATGCTGTTGTAACATTTTAGCGTTTTCTGTTCTCATAGTTTACATAGATCATAGTTACACTATGCTATGTTATAAAACGTACGTCGTCCGCGACCAAGTGTTTGCAAAACTAACTGAGCGGGATCTTGCACATCTGATACCATACTTCATTACGAGAGAAGTTAAGGTTAAGTAATTTGATCGTAAATACTTCATTTGACAGCCTGTTTTCCCAAAGCTTTGACCCGCTGTTTGGGCGAGAGACTGAATATAGTGAGGGGTGTGACCGCTGAGTCAGCGCATTTTTCTGTTGTATTAAAATCATGCAGAGAAAACAGAGACAGAGACACAAGGAATGACGATACATGCATCTGTATCCAATTTGGACACCTGACGTAGCCCCGTGTGACGTCATTATAAGCCTGTCAATCCGCAAAAGTTACGATGTAAGTCTCAGATTGAGGTTGTGTCTTGTTCAGATTGGCGAATTGACAGCGCCTCTTCTAGGATACGTATTTAAAGTTATTCATCAGGAGGACGTACTGCTGCGCTGATGATAATGGGTCGGTGACATGATTTCGTCTAATTTCTTCTGAGACGTGTCAGCCCTTCAGGTATTTGGAGCGTCGCTGATTGCTTAACAAATCATTGTCAGTAGTAATGACCACCGTGGATACAAGTAACGAGCCCACAAGGCAAATCTTGGAGAGTTTTGTGGGGAAACATAATAAAAAGGCTTTAAATAGAAAAGTTATCTAATGGACAAATCTAAATGTCTCCTTCCGTAGTTATAACTATATGTTTATAACGAGATTATCCTTCACAGTGCTCGGTTTCTCAAACAGGTTGTAACGTTACGCCGGTCTAATCACCAAGACGTCGTATACTGACGGCTTACACCTCCTTGGTATTTGCGACCGGCGTAAGGAAGAAACCCTTCGAGAAAGAGCCCCACGACTGATGTCTTTTACCACGAGGGCATGCGATTAGCACGCACTACCAGTCGGTGTAATGTTTATGCCGTTCTTTGTTATAAAAGAAGTAATGTGGGCTGATTATACTTTTCAGTGTTGACTTACACTCCTTTCCGGTGTAGTCTACAGTATACTTTTTGGTGTAGGGCCGGAATGGTGTCGGTCCTTAATTAGGCCATACTATTTTTGGATGTAGAAGTCTACACTATAAAGTAATATTGGACAACACTGCTTTTTGGGCAGTGTACGTATTTATTAAAATGATGTAATGATCTGATAAAAGAAGCGGACTCACAATGGTAAAAATTAAACCGATTGAAACGATACCGTCCATTGTACGTATATAAGTGAACTGCTTGTGATGCACGATTTTCAACTCATCATGGTTAACACAGAACAGTGAAAACACATTAGAAATGTTGTCTGGGCCCATTTGCCATTTGGCCACACAACACTATAGAACACGTGCACTGAATCAGTATTGTCTCTGTATGAACCAATCGCCATGACATGGGGGCGGTATTGTCGAAGTGGCGTTAAGCCATAACCATTCATTCCTTCTGAACCAATATTTGGAGGTATGTCGTATTGCCATATTTGATGGGTTGATCCTTTCCAACTAAAAATACATCTGATTTGTTATGATAACAATAACTCCCATTTGGTATACACTAATCTACATATCATATTTAATACTATAGGAAGTAAATGTCTTTTATTTTTGAGAAACAATGTCATAGTTCTGGTTAAACGAGGAAAACTCCACCAACATTCATACACCAAGGCCAAGTATGGAAATCCGATATTCATCGTAAACGATATATCCTTGCATAATGATTCAAAACTGTGCTCTATTATAGAAGGATAAGGACACCCATACATTAAATATATGTCTTTAAAACTGAAATTGTTCATTAAGACGATAGTTTTTCTTTTGGTCTGTTTTTATTTCTATAAATTGCCTGGTTCGTGTGGGATAATGCTTTATCATTGCTATACCCGTGGTATAAATCTGTGAAACGAAATGCCCCTGGCTGTATAACAAACTGAATTCCAGGTTTATCAAGTGATGCCTTAATGAACATTGAGCCCCAAAAGAGGTGTGTCTAGAATGACAAAGCATCAATAATAAAGGAGCTTTGCAATAAATATATTTTTTTAAAGATTTAATGAAACCCTATCAGAAGGCTCTCGGATAGTTATTTCAATCGTTAAGTCCAACAGCGATTGCGTGACGGGAGAAAACAACACTATAACGTTTGTACGCGAGTTAAATAATTCAAATTGTGTAATTTATTAATAATAAAAAAAATGGCGACGTCCGAGTTATCTTGAAGGCTAAATGTGAAATGGTAGCATGCCTTGTAACACATGAAAGTCCATGCATTTTCATGTTTTTGTTTCACATGATTTGCCTTTTCATGTATGATCCATGACTAGGGGCAGTCGCGTATACAGACATAGAATGAAAAGATTCGGCCATAATGCGTCGTATTCACACAAAGGTACACCATCAAATGGAATACTGAATATCTAAGTCTTATTGTTGTTTTTTTTTTGGCTGTTCAATTTATTCGAACGTATGCCGTACTCAAGCCACGTTTACGTCAGTTAGGTTCGTGAATTTTTGCACACCTATTAGAATCCCAAAAAGTGGGGACGCATGGCCTGATACCAACTCCACAAACTATTTGTGATTTAAATAAAAATCTGAATGAAAAAAGATGTAAGTGCTTATTTTAGGGCACCAGAATGTTATTCTTAAAGAAATGTATCAAAATTTCAATGGATGAAAGCTAAACATTGTGAGGACATTTTAAAGTTTGAGTTAAGCCAGAAATGACTTCGTGGAATCGACACCAGGTACCTGACATAAATCCACAGCTCAATCACTCGTCAAGGTCTTAATAATTCATTCTGGAACCCATAAGCCTGGGCCAGAAAGAGAGCGCCCTCTATATCTGACCGAGTCTAGATTCTGGACGCGCAGAAGGGTGCCCTAATGGTTTTTTTGTTGTAAATATTTTATAATAGGTACAAATACAAGTCAGAGTTGACATTCATTCCTCTAGCTGAATTCATGGTATTTATGGCCTTTCACACGATCAAATTCATTACCGAACATTCCGTTGTTTTATTTTATTTCCGGGGTTCAGTAATGCGCATACAAATCTTCGCAGATTTGTTGAAATCACGATCTGTCCTAACAGCGGAGGGTTTAGTGTAAATGGACCCCGCAGTTATCTCCTATTATGTGGTCAAATAATACAATACAGCTGGTATTTGCGGATCATTCCCCCTCGCTGCCATATCATAGAATTCCAGTGTTTCCACTGACGATATTTCCATATATATTGCAAAATGTTACCATGAGCCTCTTGAACATTTCTGCTTGTTGTCATAGTGACAAGATAAACAGTCTTTGTCGCCGTTGATCGTCGTGTTTGTGAAGAGGGGATGTTAGTGTCGTCCAGCGCGCGCTTTATTCACAGCACTCCAACACCCTTCTTTTCTCCCCAATCCCACTTGCTGTTGGTCTATAAAACTGTCTATAGATTTGGAAGGGTGAAGTTTGAACAGTGAATTACCTCATTCCAGAAGCACAAACAAGGAAATGCAAAATCTATACAGGCTCAGGTCGGTTGTATCTAGATTAACCAACTTTCTAGCACTCAGTATCGGTATAAAAGCGCCCTTTCTGACCCAAAGAACATGTTGCCGGCCTGGCCGATTATTGCAAAGACGCCATTGTCCCTTTAGTATAGCATTGGTCCATATGCCCGTGGTACCGTATGCCTTAACTCGGCTGTGTAACAGAAGGAACCGACGTGTGACTATACGTACATGACAGGGATCCAAACTGTAGTACCATATTGCCAGGAGGCCCACTGTCTACTGTGACCCGTAAGCACAGTGGTACGATATACTATGATACATTGCCAATATTGATGTCTATCCATGCGTCTCAATAGCTTTGATGTTAGCAAAGAAGCTGGCATTACCCAACGAAGTATCGTAACTCATACGCTTAGTTTCGACGTACATATCTGATGCATATATGATATGAGTGCTTCTGTAACTTTATCCTCCGTTCTATTGTATATGTGTACGTACCATCGAATATCTTTCCTTGTAACCAGTAGATAGGGGAATATCCTGCATGCTAAAGACAACACTAATTTTCAATACAAAAAATTACATAGGGAAAGGTAAAAGTGATAGTTTTACGATTGGCATCACTCTTCCTTAAAGTTACAAGTTACTTTTTGTGTTACAGAAGCTTTCCGTGATGGTAAAAAGCTGTTAAAGATGTTATCTGTAATGTTATAGGCTGTCCATGAAGCTACCGCTGCCAGCGATGTTATACAGTTGGCTGTCAAAACGGTTCATTCATGATGTAACAAACTACACTCGAAAGAGCCATCTGTGATGTTAGAAGTTGTTCGTGATGTTTGAAGTTATCTGTGATGTTAGAGTATTCATCTGCTTGTTATATTATAGAAGGGAGTCCTGAAGCTTGAAGCAGACGACGACGTCAAATTCTTGTAATTATTCCATGTTGATACTTTACGTTACAAATAGTCAGTCAAGAGATAAACTTTAAGCTAGTGACATACTCCAGCCACATACGATCACAACGCACGTTAGCACGATCCCTTAGGACTTTGGGGCTGTTTCTGTGTTAGTCTTTTTTGCAGATGCCACATGTAACAAGCCCGCTGGATATCAATACTATATGCACTGGCCTTGGATTTGTACTGGGCATGAACAGGTCACTCAAGAACACAAAAAAACCATTTATAAGCGAACATGCGTGTGATGTGTACCGCGATCTAGGCTGTGTTTGTAAAGCTAAATTTAAAGTACTCCATCAGAAGAAATCTTTTTCATCGTAAATTTACAGCGTATACTGGACCCTTTAGAAGGTTCCTTCCGCTCAGATGACAGCCATATTGGAATGGTATAGCAATGGCCTATTGTGTTTGTTATCCATTTTTGATTTAATTCTGTTTACATTTAACTTGGTAGACTATTTTTGTTATATTTCATGATTGGGTTATGTAATCAAATATAAGAGAATGAGTTAATGGAATTGAATCTAAATGAAATTAAATCAGAACAGAGCCATGTCATCAGAGACGTTTTTATTTGCTTACCCTGTATTTTTGGAACATGAGTAACACTGGACTGTTGAAGTTTCATGTATAAACCTGCTGAAAGGTGCATCTTGCTGCAGGTTTGAGGTATTTGACCTATAAAACAGGAAATCCCAGTGGTACGACTTACGTCTATCACAAATAGTCTGGATATTCAGATTTGATTAGAAGTTCTAACATGTTTGTCTTACTTGGCTTGAGATACTCACGCCATTCATGTATTGGCCACCATTAATGACGCCATTCGTATTGGTTTGAAGTTCGGACGCCATAAACCTGCGCGCTTTGCCTTTTTTTTTTGTGCTGACAGATTCCTTGTGTGTTGGGACAGGAAATCAGTTCAGCACTCCATTATCTCTGACGGAATTTGTCGTCGTGTTGTTTAAGCTATTATGCTTCCACTTTTTGGCATGAGAGGTTCCCTTCCTAACCACCGACTTCCTGTGTCAGACCTACAAGCTGACAGGAGTGCCTTGGTCCTCCTACCGCCCTAAGGAACATACGGCTCTCCATGGGATCTGAAGTTTAATCAATACTTTATTAGCCTCTTAGCTGAGGGTTTCCAGCGTCCATGACTTCAACCGGTCGCATTGTCACGGGCCGAGGAAGCGGGTCGCGGCCGATCAGTGACGTTCGGCTATTGAACACTTCTCTCTCCGTCAGGGTGCACCATCGGTCCTGATAATCCACAAGTCCCCTATATCTCTGACCGTGGGGCCTTCTCACCTCGATCCTCTCTAACAAGATTGAGGTTCCAAGCCAACCAGACAGTTTCCAGGCAAAGAGGCGTTTGCCGGATTTTTATAAAAGCAGACAAGCCTCTCTGGAATGTTCAAATCGTGAGGAAGCATATGTATTTGGTGGTTGGGTGAACCTCAACAAAACAAACTTCCCTACCCCTGTTCCTTACATCAGCGGGACGAGAGAAAAAATAGTTGAATTAATGACAGAACCATCTGCTGCTTTGTCAACAGGTCTTGCTGGAATCGCTAGTCCCCAAACAGTATTCTAGCCGATATTCCAACAAGGTTCGCTGATGTTTTATGGGTGTTAAATTTGGCAGGGGAGCCATTTGAGTGTCTGAGAAAAATACTAGCTCCATCGATCAGAAGGAGGAGTTCATCGGTTGAGGCTTTCTCGACGCATGGTGAAATATTTGTCGATAGCGTTGACCAATCCGTGAGGAGGTTGAATACAGCCTATAGCTGATGGAGAAGCAGCTGTTGGCGGCCTGCTCCGCGGACATGACCACAAATTGATTCCTGCCGAGTATTTCCCATTATATGCATATCCGGTTGCTGCAGAATACAACTTTTCGTAAAGCAAATACATGTCATATTACAATGATAGTAGAAAAAAGTCGACTTCTCGGTGAAGATGGGAATTTTTTTTAACCACCGTCTGTCATATGTCGAGAGTTGGCAAAGTTTTATTAACATGTGTCTTTGGCATGGTTAGCATACTAAATCAGTGGATGTTTTTTTATTATCGGTATCATATACTTAGAAGGTGTAATCTCATACAATAATGTCTAGCATAGCCTGAAAGTATGTAAAGCTTAATTCGGTCAAGTACACTTTCCTTTGTACGCAATACAGGTGCTTATCTTCGTTCTTTGTCAATGTGGACGAGTTTTATGATTGACCAAAAAGTCCCCTGCTGTGTTAAAAGAAGTTACAGCAGTGTGTGTTAAGGCAAATGCACTTGTACCGAGATCTTGTCTCCAACATCGCCAGTCGTGTCTGTTTAAAAGTTAAAAAGTATAGTTAAAAATTGTAAACCAAAGCTTCTTTGAAATGAAGGGTTCGAGTTTTCCAAACCAATAACGAACTCATTCGCTGAGTTATTCATGTTCTCCCTGGGCAAAACGCTTAGTTAGGCCATGTGAAACTGTAATCCAAATCGCTCTGTTTGAAAATCGCCAAATACAAAGATCGATGAAGAAGAACCTGTGTTCTTGTATAACACAACATGATTGCGTTCTGCTGAAATCAGAAAGATATTGGTACATGTAGGTAAGGACGGGCTTTATATCACACCAAGAGGCTTGGAAAGAATCTGCTCTCTGGAAAGTGATGGAAGATTGCATTGGGTAAGGGTGGTGGGCTCTAGACGGAGGGCTCAGAATACATTCCCATCGCAATATTCGTTGTTTTCAGTACACTGAAATAATTGTAAACCAAAGATTCTTTGAAATGAAGGGTTCGAGTTTTCCAAACCGCGCTGTTAATCGCTATTGCACTCTGGTAATTTAAATTCCATTCAGAGATGTGACTACGTGTTCCAAGCAAGGCTTGGTTATATAATGCCCAGTTCCTACAAATACATTGGGCCTTAAAATACAAATTCATGGACCAGTTGCACACTGCTTTAAATATCGTGAAATGAAGAGTGTGACAAGCCCGACAAAAAGCTTTCTCACTCACGCTTTCTTGTCGTCATGTTTACTGTGAACCAACTTATCTATACACATACATACATTTTATCTCGATGACAGACTGAGTGATAATCAGTCTTTCTACAGACTTCATGTACTCACTGTTGATAACGGCGTGAAAAAGTCTTGAAAATGGGATAAAATATCATTCAGGTAAATAAAAGTAAGTTGTTATTGAACACTTACTTACTTACTTGAACAAGCGAGGATATTTACGAAATTGTGTAAATGCCTCTTCTGTTATCATCTTTGGTTACAGATATGGTTTGGCTACTTGCAAAGAAAACCGACATAACTTACAGTTTAGTGCATAAACCATTGTGCAGAATTTTGGAATGATTGGGAAGCAATGGTGTAAGTGCATGCTAATTACAAAATTTTTTACTGGCTCACTACAGAAGCACATCTGCTATTGTAAAGCTTTCAGATATATGGAATCCTTCTAGGAACATCGTCTGCTAATTTGTTCTTATGCAGCTTGCACAAGAAGACCTGCGGAAAGATGTTGCTGGTACAGTAGTAGCTCTACATGTAAGGAGGATGGACATTCGCGAACTTCACTTTATACTAGTATTTCATTTGGGTTGTAGACATTTCGGTCTGATAGTTATTTCGCCTCTGGTCATTTTGTCTGCCAGCTAAATTTTCCAGCGTCTTTAATCTGCAGGTCGAGATAAAGCGAGCGAAACATTGCTTCACTTGTCCTGTACGGGCACTCCAGAGACCTTTCCCCCAATTAATATGTTTAGCCTGGTCACTGTGCTCTGATAGTGCTGACCGGATGGCGGCTTGAGCCCCGCCGAGACCGTGTCTCCAAATTGGGTACACGCAGGCCCTTGTAGACCAGGCTAATCAAAGCCAGCTTATGAAAGCCATTCGGTAACTACTCTGACAATGCAGTCTATATCCACTGAGTATAGTAACCCCGGAGCTAAGCTGAAGGTTGTAGTATATTTGAATGGCCTAGAAATTTCTAACTGCAATATTTGGTTTTGCCAAGCCTGAATTAAGACGGGTCATATTCTTGCTTCCTCGCTACTCCATAAACAGCTGATCATGATCGACATGGTATATCCAGGAGAATGACTTGCTGGCTGAAGCTAGTGACGTGTACGATAAACGAAATCTCGGAAGACTAACATAACATTATACTTGTATTTAAACCATTGACGCATTTCGCGCAGTCGCTGTGAGTTCAAGTCCAGCTCATGCTGGCTTCCCTTTCGGCCGTACGTGGGAAGGTCTGCCAGCAACCTGCAGATGGTCGTGGGTTTTCCCCGGTTCTGCCCTGTTTCCTCCCACCATAATGCTGGCTGTTGTCGTGTAAGTGAAACATTCCGGCGTGAAAAGACCAATCAAATAAATAAAATAAATTAACACGTTTCGTCTCTTTTGAGACTTTTCAAAATGGTACAATTAATAGTCACAAGGAACATATATATATACATGAATACAGTTGTGTAGTTTGGCCTGCTAAATGTATACACAGAAATAAGCTTACAGGGATTTAGATCTGTAGACAAATAGAGCTTAAATAAACTAAACAAACAATAGTTCGGGCTTGAATTTCCGAAAGAAGTGCTGTTCCACATGAACACGTTTTGTAGTATCCTCCGAAAATAATTTATAAAAGGGTAATATTGCGAATTTAATCATCATATTTTGGGTACATGCCCAATGTGTTTACTGGCTTTCAGATGTCGTAAAGAATCAGTGTTGATTTGTTGTCGATGGACCCTCGTTCTGTTCCGCAGAGTATCTCCACTTTCACCCATGTATAATATTTTTGACATCCATTACAAATGTGAAGTACAGAAAAAGTCCCCGTGGACATAGAACTGAATTTGGCCTAGATTAGTGGTTGTTTCAAGTTATTGGCTTTTCTGTTTGCTTTTAGAAATTTTGTTCCCTCAAATTCAGTACGAAGTCTGGACTGTAAGGGAATTTGATTGGTTTGAATGGCAGCATATACGGTGTTATTGTTGGAGTTAAATGTAGATATAAAGATTATAGGATGAGATTCGCGTGCACGGGCTAAGGGTGTTCGTAAAGGTGTAGATCAATAGGGCGTGTCTTTTTAATTCTTCCATCAATAAGTTTCACATGTATACATGTTTACGTCTAAATGACATTGAAAGCGACGTTAAGAAACAATGGAGTAAACAAGACTATACAATAAATTTATTTTAAATTTCGTCTTATTCAGTTGCTTTAGTCCAGTACCTTGTACCTGACAGAGGTAAATTAAAATACAGCACTAAGTCCACTCAAATAACTTGTGAGATTTTTGTAGTATAACTTTCCCAGACAGGGTATACAATAACTATACGGAGAGCAGACCTAAACCCAGTCTTCTCCACCGCTACATGACCATAACAGCTGAATACGCTTGTGTGTTAGCAATATAAAAGAGCCAACATGACACCTTCGTGGCATATTAACACTAGCTACTTATTGGTCTCTTCACTCTACCGCCCCGAGAATTAGAAAAATGCCGACTAAGGCCTACCGAGGGTTTGTGGAATGACCCGATGGTGATAGCGATATCATTAAATCCAGCCAAGCAGTTTCCCCAGCCTCCTCCAGTGGTCGTATCTGCAATCACATACATGGCAGTTGAAAGCCTACCGGGATTTGTGGCATGTACTAAATTCCGATTTACCAACCCCATAAAACTGATTAACTTCTTACACACATCAGCAGATTGGTTTTCCAAGGGAGTTAATTCATGACTAGGGGGAGAAAGAAAACGAGTATGTGCAAGCCGTTCTCAAGTACAGAAATCTGCTCAATCAGACTTGTTGATGATGGACGGACAAAATTCCTCGTCTGAATTTAGTTTGCTCTCTATGCTGTAAGACTATTATTATATCATGTAACATAATATATCTTTACATTAACCAATATAGCTGCATTAAACAGCTAGTAAATATCAGTTTTCTTCTGAACTTTGGACAGCTATCATCGGGTGTAAGCTATCATCGGACTGACCACAGAGGCTTTAGTAAAACTGTAGTTTAAAGCCATTTTTAGCACCCAAAAACACGGCTGGGATTTTCATTTCTTGTACTTTAATTATTAAGGACACGTATTCAACTGCGTATTAAGAAACAATAAACATATGTTTCATGTATACCTTAACACAGGTACGGAAACATCTGTGTATAAAACATCACCATAAGTCAGATCTGCACCAACAAACGCCATATTTATAACACATAAGAAAACACCAAAACACCACGGAAGATGGTTATCATCGACTCTATATAACAGAATCGTGAGTTTAAATATTATACTGACGTTGGCACATAATATCTGTACATGGATGAAAGTAGAAAGTCTTTGAAATAGCGTCGTACGCAGAATCATCAGTCACACTGGATGTTAGCGAAAGCCGCTATATCAGCATGCTTGACCTTTGACCTGATTCACTGATCAGTGAACTTCCGACATGGCTAGACATGACTAATTCCCGTTTCATTGTGATACCTGTAACAAAAAATACATTCTGCTAATTGCTCATTTCCGCTCGAATCCAAGTTAGCTGTCAATTACCGGCTTAGCTCTGGGGTGTCGATTGTTTAGCCTTGTGTAAGGCGCCTTGGCCATCAGGCCGTTCTATGTCCTCGTCCCTCAACCTTATAACCTGTCCATTCTTTATACTGACAGATTACCCATTCGTGCTGCAATAAAATGGCTTCCACAGTGATATTTCTTTGCACACGTTACTCAAGCATTTTCCTTGTCGTTAGAAAAGTTCGCATTGGAAAGAGGTAGAGGTTAATTCGTCATGTCGATACTCATTGATTGTGCCCGGGTATACGCAGACACTTTGAAAACGCATAACTGACAAACGGGTATTGGCAGTGAAAGGTGTTTATTATTAAAGGAAAACTGGTTTATTAAGGTGTTAATTATTAAAAGTAAACAGGTTTATCAAACCGTCTATTGTTAAAGAAAAACAGATCTTTCAGTCGAAAACCATAGAAGAGTATATTGTCCTGACCAGAAAGCGTCTTTATCTCTCACAAATGTAATGTTTTTCTGAGCATTTTTTCCCCTGAATTATATAAGAATTTCACTATCTATTATGTCATGTTTTCATGGCCTGACGGTATATATTGCCTGAGCGATGGTCGGCATGGACCTGGTACAGACGACCTGGATGAGAACGAATAAACACACTCATTTATCTTTTTCCTCTTTTTTTTTTCTTTTTGATTGTTGTTTAACGCCTGGTTTGTCTTGTCCATGTTACGGGTAACAAAGCAATGTCTTTCCTGCATAAATG
Source organism: Liolophura sinensis (assembly GCF_032854445.1). Classification (NCBI taxonomy): domain Eukaryota; kingdom Metazoa; phylum Mollusca; class Polyplacophora; order Chitonida; family Chitonidae; genus Liolophura; species Liolophura sinensis. Next base: position 18,038,831 of record NC_088300.1, on the reverse strand, counting down.
TTTACGCTGCAAAATGGCCGCCACCTTTCAAGTCATCCAAAAATATGCAACTTAACACTGCCCTGGAAAATAAACACCTTGTGCGCTGTTTGTAGCTCGTATAAATAACGGCATCTGTTATAACATTGCGAACCACTAATATTTTATCCGCAGTGATATTGAACGAGTCTCTGAGATGGTAAGTTTATCGGAAATGTTCCTCTAGAATCAGATTTTTGTTGTATTTCCCCTGAGTCTCTGTCATTTTCAGTTGGTACGGGTTTAGAGGAGTTCATAGACTACACGTTTTGTTATTGCTTATTATGGTGGCAATGTAGCTAGTCACGATGGTGTTTACAATATCCGCCATAACGTAGCATATGGTGGAAAGAGTTGAACACTGCACCACACTACCCCGAATAGAATGTTGTTGTATAAGTCATTCGGTGATGATAATCGGAAGAATTCTGAAAAACTGAAAGACGCTAAAATTGAAAACAATGCTGAGAGAGGCTTTGCGATTTAAAAGATAAAACTAACTCACACAGCTTACCATTTTATCTTATATGGCCCATCTAAATCTAAATCCAAAAAGTGTAAGTAAAGAAATCAAGCCAAGTTCCATCTTCACGAGAAACTCATTGTTTATCGTAATTCTTATACGCCCTGCTAACTATATACTCAAACTGATCGATTAAATGATCAAACGTCTGTAAACATAATCAAGTGGTAAACCCACTGAGTTAAGCTGGGGAGGATATGAGAGTACTCAAAGCCTACAAGAAGATCGATGAATCATGAATGATTACTTGAATAATAATTTGCCATTCCGAAAAGTACACAACTTGTACACTTTGATCTCTAGATTTGCTCAGTGAATAAGTATATATCTTATTTTGATGTACGCAATGGCGTTGTTTGCTTGGCAATCAGCATTCTCGGAATTTGACTCGGTACGAAACAAACTTCAGCGGTTTCGGGCTACACAGCAAACACAAAGACGAAGGTGTTAAAGTATATTATACCCCAAAAAATGAAAAAATGTGGCAAAAACTGAATATTTCACGCTGCCATTCTGTTTAACTCCCTCCACATAGGGCATGCATTATAGACCAATCAACAACAAGCTTAAACCAACGCAGCTGACCTAGATACGTCCAGCTACGTATGTATGACATCGTGTCTTATTGTTGTGTAATGTAGAGATGTATAGTTTTAATGTACATGCATTATGACGTCATGCCGCTGAGCTTGCCGTCTTGAAACAAATGTTTCTTTTTTAAAGTCGAGGCGTCTGGGTGTGAACTGTAAAAAAAAAAATGTAAGTACAAAAGCGATATCTACAAACTGTGCGAAATAACACTTTCATCACTGAAGGAAATTCCGAAAGTTCACCTTTACATAAAGCAGGACGCAAATCTAACAAGTAAACAAACTCAGTTTTCTTTCTATTTATAGACATAACAGCGTGATATGATATTAGTCGGGGAGGTAAACGTACCGGCGGGTATGTTACGTCACACACTCGATGCTGTTTGAAAGGTCAGCTCTATGTGAATCACAGGATTCTGAGTGCTCTTCTAGATAAAACTCGTGATCTAACCATATTTAAACATATGTTACTTTGTCACAGCTTGGTTCGGCTCAGGTGTGCTTCTTGTACTCTGTGCCAGACCCAGAGATAGAAACAACATTTCAACAGTACTCTTCAGAATGAAGAGGTAGTCGTGCATATCGGTGTAAATGATCGGATTTGATCACAAGGCTATGGGTACTGGTGCCAACATGTTAACATGTCAGTTGTGTGGCTCGCTATATGATCACTGAGGTCATTGTAGACAGGATCAAACAAGCCTGACAGATTATGGCTGACTGCCTTCTTTGTGCAGAACTGATTTGTACGTTGTACATATCACGGTGGATTGATTCTTTCCGTATTTAAAACTGCACACTGCATAATGTTAGGCCTACATACAATTATGATCTTTATCATAACAACTGCTCATAATTTCAGAAAGAATATGTGTGACTCGGCGAAACACGTGCTTAACAGGTCTGTGCAGAAGCCACGGAAGCCAGGGGTTTGGTAAGGAAACCGTTAAAGACCATCTGCCCGGCTGAAAATTACCGTACAATCCCCTCTTTACCACAGTAACAGCTATAAATGAGCCCTACTGTACCCTTAAGGTTACACATGCGCAATTCGTGCAACTGGGCCCATGATTTGCTTCCGAAATGAAGAATGAAGGAGTACTGTTACAGAGATATTACAAGTTGTTGATACACCAGAAATTTCTGCACTGCTGTTTTGCACCTAGTTCAAATATATCAGAATTTTTTGTGTAGAACGGAAAACTGTTTGCCCAGTGTTACTACCCACCCCCACTGTAGGTGCCAAAGTGACAAAATACTATGATTTCACTTCCAGCAACAATAGCTCAAAATATGGTGATCATGCTAGGTTGATTTTTGATATGTTGTAGAGAAGTGCAAGCTGCATGGAGTAAAAAATTTTGGGCGAGATATCTAAATATAGCTCACGTCATGGAGAAGACCACACGGTTTGGTACAAATATTTTTGATTGGCTAAAATTATGTTAGCCGATGTTTTAATGCATCTAAGTCGGATCATTGTCGTTTTCCCGATATCCTTGATGTTCGACACAGTCCCAGTTGTTGAACATATTTTAAAAAAAATGAGATACGTTCAAGACTTTGTGATAATTCTGTTTGGATGCTACATACTTTGGACGTGTTTTCTCTGTTAAATTAAATCCGAAACTGGTGCGTATTTGTATAGCGGGTAGCAAATGTTTTGAAAGACGTACACTAAAACGTTCGTTTGAGAACCCGATAGCCGATTCACTTGCTTCAGTGCATCCATCAATGGAGAATGTAAAACAGAACAGGTTGTTTTATTCACTGAGCCCGATATCCAAAAAGATTATGTGGAAGAAACACAAACAGTTCAAATTGCCAGCGGTTTATTCGATTATTGATACATTGTCACCGTCAATAGATTGGACTTCTATTTTTTCATTGGCTGAGAAAACTAGACGGATGGCGTCGTTCAATAAGCAAAGAACGCTCGTTCATTACACATATTCCTACGGGAATCTTTTGCCAACATGCCGAAATTCGAGCGTTCAAGACGCAAAAAGACATTATTATTTCCCTCTCAAAAAAATAAGCCTAGGCCTAATTAAAATGTAGCCCGATAGAGCCAATTAAGGGCTCACACATCTACAGCCGTGTATCTGAGCTCGTTGAGTAAGCGAAAGGCACATCGACCATTTATATTACAGGCAGTATGTGAAAATTCTGCCAATTACGTCCTTACAATGACGAACGACCAGGGAAATCTGCAACCACTTCTTCCGAGAAAAAAACTTCGAGACTATTGGAATTTATCCAATCTTGTTCGGCGTGCTAAACGTTTCGATTATGGTCGAGGTGGTTCGAAGCGCTATGATTCTTGTAATTGCTAGGGACAATTTATTACATGTGGCATCGGGGTTAGTGACACCATCTGTCAGGGACGACGAGTTGAGATAGCGATAGTCCACAGCCTGTAGACACGGATACTCATGTGGCACTCCTCCAGCCTTCTCTCTTATACCCACGAGCCCTACGCACAGCCCCACTCAGGAAGACCCGGGAATAGCCAACCCGGACACCCTGCTTCATAGGTTACATATAAACTGGCATAGGAATCTGGAGCAATCTTCACTATGGGGTCAGGAGGAGAGTCTTTACCAGTGTGTCTGATTTATTAGACTTAACCTTAGAATTCTGGCACAGGAAGTGTGGGTACACATAAATATCTATAAGAAGTTATCACAGACATATACTCACTGGTCATGTGTGGATACGAGGAGCGTCATAATAAAAAGAAACTTGACATTTTGATCGTGTTTGATTTATCTGCAACATAGTGTCAGAGGAAATATATCTCCTAAAGCGTTTCGTTTGTCTGGTCCACGAACGAAAGCCTTCGACACTTTTAATATAACCTTTCCTAGAAAATGTGTAAGACATGATTCCAACCTTTAACCTTGACTAACTTATACTACACATGGTGGCGTGTAATAATTTAGGGAATTGTAGTATGCCCGTTATTTGAATTTGCATAATTCATTTGTAGCCAGGATTCCATATGGCACAATTGAACAATTTTACTGTACTAGAATTCCAATACCATATTGGGTGTAGGGTTCAAATATTAAAGTTTACAGCACAGAGAATAAAAACAGAGCAGTAAGGACAGCGTGATAGTTGGCAAATGGTTACACATGGTAACCGGTGAAACACGGTCACTTGTCAATTTACTTGTGCTATCCCGTTGATTCTTTTACGAATGATCAAACCGTTTGACTACCTATGTGAGTCAAAAAATCAATCAAGTTTGAGTTTGAGATCAAGAATTAAATGATCATTGCACCAGCCTTAATCGTTTTTAATTTCTTTTATTTAATATTTCATAATCACGTTTAAAAAAAACTATGGATCAGATATTTTACATTGGAAATGTTTGTTCATTGAAAAAATTGGTGTGTGTTTGAACCAACCTTTTAACAGCCTCTTAAGACAAGACGGTAACCGAATCATTTTAAGCTGCATTCGAAACATGCATCTCAGTTGCGCTTTGATTGCAGCTGTTTTGTACATCCAATGTAACAATTTCATTCACCACCGATGATCCATGTACTTACCTAGGCCTGGAATAGGCGGTATTAGGCACAAGAGTTAAGCAGGCCTCCAAGATTCTGGAGTTTCTATGCATGTTTACTCCCATACTCTGAGTGAACGTGTTTAATCCTTGGCAAACGAATTTTTTCGTAATAACTTGTGACTTTGATAGAAATCCTTACACGACACACATGATCTAACAAATGCTATATTGCGAGGTATGTACTCGCATTATACAGGATACTTTGGTAACTTGATATCCACGAAAAAGGATCATTGCAGTGTTAAACTGGAAACTATCCCTATGTCGTATAGATAGAATGACAGGAAACCGTTGCCGTTTTCGTACGGATACGAATCTCATGCAGCACTGGACCCTCTTCGCAAACTGGATCTAGCTCTAATTCCAGAATGGCTGCATCTACATGTAATATAAAACAGAGAAAGAGTTCTACATAGGTCTCTGAAACGAGAGGGCTATAAAACACAACAGCAATAGCAAAAAGTAACAAAGAACTTTACAAAGATGCACACATATTACTGGAATGCTACAGTCATGTTGAAAACTATAATAGACCTATACAACAGTACACTTCTAGGAAGCATTTCTGGCCGCATGTAGTTCATATCGTTTTTATACTCCGTTCTATGGTGGCGGAAAATGTCTCTCAGCATGCTCATAAAGGGTCTTAATTGTTGTAAAGACGGCAGTATAGTTCACGACTCGGTGCACATTCTGTCGTGAATCATTTCTTTGAAGTATGAATTCGCCTAGACTTGACTTGAAAAGTGCCCAAGGCGACAAAAAGAATCTGTAGAGGTGTTCTTGACACAAAGGAATGGCTAGGTCATGCTGAACCAACATTGACCTAATTATAACATACAAAGAGAATACATCTTATGCCATGAATTTATGAAATACTAAGACCTATAACTTAATATATAGAGACAAGTCAATGTTATAAATACAGGAAAATTTTGACTAGAACAGCTTGCTGTTTCAAATCTTCTAAGCAGCCTTCACGAATGGTTTTCAGCTTCTGCTGCATTACGGAGCGGATTACGACATGACACGGCCCCTTTTGACAAATTAGACAGGTATAGTTGAAGTAATTGTCTAATTACCCACTAAACATAGGTAACAATTTGGTACAAACTTCAAATTTCTAGCTCACAAAGTTTTAGATTTACAGGCCATTAAAATTAAGGAACTTCAAAATTGGTTTGTTTGACAATATCTCGGAATGTTATAATCATAAACAGAAATGAACGGCAGTTTCGGAATCATCAGCCCAAAATATATCTATACTCTATGAGAATACTCTATGAAATTATGAATACATTTTGAAATTGGAACGGATTTAATGCTTTCTGCAAACTTTATGTAACTAGTCTCGTTTTAGTAAGATCGGTACATTGGTTTTTGATAACATGCTTGAAGGTTGTGCTCAAAATCCAATATGGCTGTCAATCGAATCATAGTTACGCTGTAGTTGTCCTTGTGTGACTTACATATATCAGTGATATCAAATATAATGACTGTAAAAATCCTGGCCCCGGGATCACGAAGCGATCTTGGACTTTAGTCAAAATTTCAAGTCACTTTAAAATTGTTCTTTCTCACGTAACAAAGTCAAAATATTGTTTGACGCCGTAAATTCTGAGAAAGTTATTGTGAAACAAACAATAAATAACGAAATAGAACACACCAAATTTAATGAATAAAATTTTTGCTTGTCAAAGATCGTTTCGTGGTCCTTGTTCCCACTCCGCAAAACCATTTCTGACTTTTGATTTAAAGGAGACATATTTTAATGAAATCGGACTCAGTAGTCTGTGTGATCACAGAGTCCAGTAGTCTAAAGCTTATAGAGAATATCGAGCCTAGCGAAAGGTTTGAGAACTGATTATGAACCTAGAATGACAAGAGCGTGGTGTCTATGGAATGGATTCTGTCACCCCATCATCCTCATCAACATTTCCGATCAGTCTTATGACAGTTATACCTGACATTGACTAAACTGACATATCGAACGTTGGTAAATATATACTGATTGAATTTGATTCACATGATACCAGGTGGACGGGTCACGTGACTTACTTTAGGACAAGAGAGATACATGCCAGATAAATCTGACAGATGAGCAGATTTGTCATGAGCTGAATTCAGTTTTTACCCCTGGCTCATCAAATGATAGTCTTCCGTTTCACCTAAATATATGTACATTCTACAACCAAATTTCTTATTAGTATGATATACGAAAACTAAAGTGTGCGCAAATTGTCCAACAATTGCCTGTGTGTACGGATGGAACTGGAATGCTATGTTATTTCTCGACTGCTGAACGTTCGCCATGTTTTAACCGCCAGTTTTTAGAATACATCAAGTCTACAGTTGCACGTGTGTTTTTACTTAATATACTGCTACAATATTGCCTCTTTCATAATAGTCATGGAAGGTGACATCAAATATCCAGCTGTTTTGTGTGGGTCAAAGCATTAGGCTACATGGAAATTTTTAAAAATTTGAATGGTGGACTGTTTGGTGGAAGCAACTTTTTGTGAGGGCCTTATTGCCTTTCAAATGTGATTGTAGAAGTCTATTCTGTACAGGTATTTTTATTATTACTGTACAAAGCATGCCTTTGTAACTTGATGTATTCTCTCATTTACAGGTTACTGGTTGTGCTACATTAACAGTACTGTGAACCCCGTGTGCTACGCCATGTGCAACGCTAACTTCCGGCGGACCTTCTGGCGGATTCTGACGTGTCGGTGTTTCCGGCGGCACGAACCCCGGGGCAGGGGGCCGTCTGCTTACACCAGTGGGTGCGGCTCCAGAGGGCGATCTCAATAAACTTGACGGACGGTGCTTCTTCATGGTATACTGGTATATTTACCGCTGAAAAATAACAATTTGTCCCAACTATATAATAAAACATTTTTTTGGAAATTATCCCTCTGGAAACAGTGGCCATTCCACAGTTTGTCAGGTGACAAATGTCACTGCGGCGCACTACTGAGGATGTCTGAAAAGAAATTCACGGCATGACGGAGACACTTTGTTACGTGGTCCACGAAAGTCTAGCCATATCTCACCGTGTGAGACTTGAATTCCAAAGGGTGGACGCTCGCTGAGCATGGAGTGTGGCATCGTAGGTCAAGTATAATATTTTGTGCTCAGTCTTTGTCTATACAAAGACAGATATAGAGGAAGTTATCAGTGTGATGGACGGTTCTGACATGGCAGAAGCCTGAATGAATGTGTTTGAGACACACAGTGGTCTATAAAATCACGAGGCCTTCTTAATTCAGTGGAGGAAATGCCTCTGTCATATTTTGATGACGTTACTTTTGTAAGCCTCCTCGGTCGCTCGTAGATATATGGTATTTTTCATCAGCACTTGACCAGACGTACATAGATTGTCACCGCTTCATGGTTCGACCCATGCTCTGTGATTAACGCCCTCACACCTGCACTCATTCCATCTGTATATTTTCTTTCATTTGCCTAATGACTTTGATTTGATTACCTGGCCACACTGCCGTATGGTCAACACCTAGACTATTGTCGTCTCATCATCAAAACATACCACTGGTGATAGTCTGCTTACACTATTTGCTGGTGTAAATGAAACAAGATCTGAACTGGGGGGAGGGAAGGAGGGAAGGGGTGTTACACTGTGTGAATGGTCTATCGAGTGCCAATGTCTCTACAAGGTCTGTCAATACAATGGCCTGTTCACTGCATTCCAGGCCACCCTGACGACTCTCCCTGCTTGGAACAGTTAACGAACAGAGCTGTGAATAATTTACTACGACTTTCAAAAATAGAATCGGTTCCCCAAAATAAACCCAAACAGAATCTTTGATCATGGTATTTTTTCACCCAAAGAGTGTTAACGGTAAGTTCTAATTTCGCTTGCCGTGAAAAGTCGTAATTGGCTAGGAAAGCAGCTCATTACTGACTATTGTTTTTTTACCTGAAGCAATAATGGTTACAAAACAAATTCCGGTGGCTGGCCCTGAAGTTGGTCTTGAAATGTACTTCTCTCTTTTCAACGCCCCTTAAACCTAGTCCAGTGACAATGAGCGGTGATATGTTACGTTTCAAATTCTGTAAAATTACATTTCTGTATGCTATATAGTTCTTGGAAGACTGAAGTCGATTATTATTATTATTGCAAATAGCACATTTAAGTTTGTTCACATGACCTAACTATTCAAATAAAGAGCAGATACACCTAAAAATCAACTAAATTTTGTGCTTTGACTTCTTATGGAAAAACGAGAATTTTGCGATAATTACCAGCGTTTACAAGGAAATGTTTATTTTTGAATATAAAATTTTTCCCCGTATCATGCTGAAGTTGGAGTTCAAAACTCTTAACATCTGAAAATGAAACTGTTATTAATCATTCAAGCAACTACCATATACGGGGCGCAGCGCTATAACTTCACCGCACGTGGAATTCCACATCAAAGCAATGGTTTTAAAGTAAGACAACGAAAAAAAAAAACGTAACAGTCACAAGGAGACTATTCAAAACTGGCAAGAACACATGAATTCCTTACTTTCATTTTCTCGTGTAATGTGTGCCTGTGCATGAAAAGCTAATCTGACATTAAATACCTACATTAGACTTGGATGTGACGTCACTGACGTCATTAATATGACCCATGAAGCTCACTTTACAATCAAAAAATTTGACTGCATTGTTTCAGTAAAGGTATTTTCATAGACACTTTTCAGGTTGTCTTCCTACAGATGCTTACTAAATTTTTAACTTTTATTTCCGTGTAACATTTCGAAAAATAGACCTTTTTATACTGACGCTTTCTGGAGTGAGACCACACCGATCATGACATCGCTGTCTCTGTTCTGTGCTTGATAAGACAGAAGACTCAGTTGATTAACAGGTGTGCGGCTCAGTTTTCAAAAGTTAGTTCCTTGGAAGTACAATCGCTATAAATACATTATCTGTACATGTTATTTTGAATCTAAGATGTAAACATTATGATCCTGTTTAAGTGAAAAGCCAATTCTATCAAGAGATATATAACTGTTACAATCGGGCGGACATTTCAAAAACGGCTTTGCTCAATATTTCTTGTTATAAACGGTTAGAAATGCCCGGTTGCTCTTTACCAAAGTTTTACTGTGCCGACCGATGGGAGTACTAGTGTACCGGGTAGGAAGTCATGTTTGTTGAATATTCGTTTATGAAAATGTATTTCATTACATTGGTTGTCAGAGCACTGTAATTTTTGCCAGGTTTGTCAACCATCCAAAACTGTACATATTTCATCACGGCACATTTTCTTGGACAGATAATTTTTAATTTATATCCTTTGAGAATGATATTCACATTTAATTCATTATATACTTGCATTTTGTCTTCCTTGTCATATGCAATACTCTATCACATTGATCGGTTTCATTCAAGACGGTTAAAAATTGAATGCATTCATTGCGTTAACTTCACTTATTTGATGCACTTGTTTTATTTTGCTAATTTATTCAACAACTAATGCAATTCATTCAAACTGTTCAGTGAATAAATTTGAAGTAACTTGACAGAAGTGTGTGTTTAAGTTGTTCTTGATTGATAATTCAATGATTTTTATCCAGTTTTCTTTATTTTGTGTTCCTGTTGCAGGGATGTCTGAAAGACTATTGTTAATGGCCAATTGAAAAACGTCAGTGTGCTATAATCGCCTCTTGTACTGTTGATCCGCAAAGTTCGTGGTACCCCAGCGAGTGGGATTTTACCCAGTTACTGGAGTTGCTTTAAGGACATTGTCGATCACAAAGATTAGAATGTTTCGTGTTACTTTCAAGGATCCCATTCTGAAAGGCTCCTAAAAAGGCCATGCCGGGGAGGCAAAACACTGAACAAATTTCATTTCTCCACTATTGATTTATCCGGAGGATCTGAGCGAATGGTGAGTTGAAGTAGAACAAGGGACTCTCCGTCCAGCATTTCCCCATACAAAGACCACACAGATCCTGGCCTTCCAATTGACGTTCTCTCCGTTTACTTTTGTCTCTCAACCTCAAACCCGGTCGCATTCTATCCAGCACCCAGGCTTCTTTACACGGACTACCGAAAAAAATTTTACCATTGGGATTTTTCGATAACCTAGATATTTGCAATAAAACGAATCGAAGTGGGCCTATTCAGCATCTGTGTAGGAGTTTGCCGATACTTGTTTCTCCGGGTTTGGGGAGGCTGGCGTGAAACCACTGACAACTGGAGAGGATTTGTGTGCTCTGCTAGGGTCTAACTACCTATCCCCCCCCGTGTCGCATCACCCCGCTCCCTACCCCTCTGGTAACATCTCTACTTTACCTTCTGGCTTCTGTCAGGTGTACATACTCTTTCTTCACCTCATGCGCCTTTGAAGTTATCAACCCAACCGAAAAATCACTTTCAGGTGTATCTGCTCTCATCAGTCTCTACCACTCGTCTCTTTCATGTGTTTGTGCTCTCATCTGTCTTTACCTCAAGCCTCTTTCATGTATCTCTACTCTCATCAGTCTCTATCGCTAGTCTCTTTCAGGTGTATCTGCTCTCATCAGTCCCCAGCAGAAGTCTCTTTCATGTGTATCTCCTCTCATCAGTCCCCACCACAAGCCCCTTTCCGGTGCATCTGCTCTCATCAGTCCCTACCGCTAGCCTCCTTCAGGTATATCTGCTCTCATCAGTCTCTACCGATAGCCTCCTTCAGGTATATCTGCTCTCATCAGTCTCTACCATCCTCTTTCAGGTATATCTGCTCCCATCAGTCTCTACCACTAGTCCCTATCATGTGTATCTGTTCTCATCAGTCCCCACCACGAGCCTCTTTAATGTGTATCTGCTCTAATCAGTCCCTACCGCTGGCCACCTTCAGGTTTCCTGCTCTCATCAGTCCATACCACAAGTCTCTTTCATGTGTACCTCCTTTCATCAGTCCCCCCCACACGCCTCTTTCAGGTATATCTGCTCTCATCAGTCTCTACCGCTAGCCTCCTTCAGGTTTTCTGCTCTCATCAGTCCCTACCACTAATCTCTTTCATATGTACCTCCTTTCATCAGTCCCTACCGCTAGCCTCCTTCAGGTGTAACTGTTCTCATCAGTCCCCACCACGAGCCTCTTCCAGGTGTATCTCCTGTCATCAGTCCCTACCGCTAGTCTCTTTCATGTGTACCGCCTTTCATCAGTTCCCACCACAAGCCTCTTTCAGGTGTATCTCGTCTCATCTCTCTCTGTCACTAGCCTCCTTCAGGTGCATCTGTTCTCATCAGTCCACACCACGAGCCTCTTTCAGGTGTATCTCCTCTTATCAAACCCTACCGCTAGTCTCTTTCATGTGTATCTGTTCTTATCAGTCCCAACCACGAGCATCTTTCAGGCGTATCTCCTCTCATCAGCCCCTACCGCTAGCCACCTTCAGGTTTTCTGCTCTCATCAGTCCCTACCACAAGTCTCTTTCATGTGTACCTCCTTTCATCAGTCCCCACCACACGCCTCTTTCAGGTACATCTGCTCTCCCTACCGCGAGCCTCTTTCAAGTGTATCTTCTCTCATCAGTCTCTACCACTTGTCTCTTTCATGTGTATCTCCTCTTATCAATTTCTACCACAAACCCCCTTCAGCTGTATCTGCTCTCATTAGTCCCTACCACAAGCCTCTTTCAGGTGTATCTGCTCTCATCTGTCTCTAGCACAAGCCTCTTTCAGGCGTATCTGCTCTCACCTGTCCCTACCACAAGCCTCTTTCAGGTGTATCTGCTCTCATTAGTCTCTACCATTCGCGTCTTTCAGGTATATCTGCTTTCACCAGCCCCTACCGCTAGTCTCCTTCAGGTATATCTGCTCTCATCAGTCTCTACCACTAGTCTCTTTCAGGTGTATCTGCTCTAATCAATCCCCACCACAAGTCTCTTTCGGTTGCATCTCCTCTCATCAGTCCCTACCACAAGCCTCTTTCAGTTGCATCTCCTCTCCTCAGTCTCTCCCACTTATCTCTTTCATGTGTATCTCCTCTCACCAGTCCCTACCGCTAGTCTCTTTCAGGTGTATCTGCTCTCATCAGTCCCAAACACTAGCCTCTTTCAGGTTTATCTGCTCTCATCAGTCTCTACCACAAGCCTCTTTCAGGTGTATCTGCTCTCATCTGTCCTAACCACTAGCCTCTTTCAGGTGCATGTGTTCTCATTAGTGCCCACCACTAGTCTCTTTCAGGTGCATCTGTCCCTACCACAAGCCTCTTTCAGGTGTATCTGGTCTTATCAGTCTCTACCACTCGTCTGTTTTAGGTGTATCTCCTCTCATCTGTCCCTACCACTAGCCTCTTTCAGGTGCATGTGTTCTCATTAGTTCCTACCACTAGCCTCTTTCAGGTGCATCTGTCCCTACCTCAAGCCTCTTTCAGGTGTATCTGCTCTCATCTGTCTCTACCACTAGTCTCTTTTAGGTGTATCTGCTCTCATCTGTCTCTACCACTAGATTCTTTCAGGTGTATCAGCTCTCATCTGTCTCTACCACAAGCCTCTTTCAAGTATGATTGCCTTCACCCGCCCTTACAATTAGCCTTTTAGAGCTTTATCTACTGTAACTGACCTCTACCACTAGACTTTTTGATATGCTAGTGCCTTAGAACTCACCCCTTTCTACCACATCAGACGTACACCGAAGACAACCCCTCGACCCTGATCACTACGGCGCCACCCAGAAGGAAATTATGGTCTTATTTTAGCATCTACTCCATTCAGGCTCACCAGTCACTTTCTGTTGTTGTATATATTATGTCTTTCAAAAGTATACAAAATTTGGTTATCCCGGTGAGTTCACGGTAATCCGTCCCTGACCTGTTGGTGGGGTGATAGGTGGGGGTGCCACCATTCACCTGCTCAAGGGTACCTATGTTCAGTATGATTTCCGGGGAAGATGTCTGAACCGGCGTGTCACATACTCTATTAGTCAATCCACGCCACTCCACCCCAGCCAATCCTCCCCATAGAGTATACAGGAGTCTCCTGATATTTGGCGGTCCCTGAAGTAATTTATTTAATGGACGTCTTTATTCAGCAACTCACTTTTCCATTTCCATCAATGGCACAACACTTTGGACGTTCGAGTAATATTTTGTCGAAACCTAATAATGAAAACTGGACACGTCTTCCGCTGAAGGAATATTCCACAACCTTTATCTGTTACACCTCTCATCTCTTCCGTCGGAATGGAGGATGGATCTTATCTGTAGTCCAATCATTCCATCCGTCAATCCGTCCATCAATCAATTCATCGACCATTCAGAAATCAGCCATCTTTTCTTTCTCACAAGCGTATATACGCATTCGTGTATATATATTTATATATTCAGCCATTCGTTCATTCATTAATTTCATTAGTTGTATATGGCAGACTTTAAAAGGATTTATGCAATCAGCAATTAAGAATAAATATTACACAGTGTCAAGACAAAATCTGCATGTTATAAAGATCCCTAAAAATAAGTCATCTCCACTTCAAAGCTCTGGTTAAGCGTTAGTGAATATAAGGTTTGCTCTCCTTAACACAATGATCAGATGTATGTATGTCAAATATAAACACAAGCTTTCTACAATGTAGAAAGGCTTTGGGGGCTATACCCCGATACTACAAACAATTTAAGTTTGTATTCCATACATTTGTAGACCGCTTCGATAGCTTAATGTCTGCCTCGAAGTCGGCAGAGACCCTGGGATCAAACCCGGGACTGGTCATACCAAAGATTTTAAACATGATACTTGTTTTAGCAAAGGTTAGAGCAAAGTAACAGGACTGGTTGACCCGGTTTCAGCATAATGTGACTGGGTGGGGTGTCATGGAAGGTATCTTGGTCATAATACTGCAGTGGCGGCAGCGCTTTGGCGGCATGGACTTGCCCTGCCACAAGAAAACAAAGTATATGTACACACACAATCACTCCTCGTCGTCATGTAAATGAAAAATTGTTAAGTACGACGTTAAACCCCAAGCATACATTCATTCATTCACACATTCACACATTAGTAAGAGACTCTGGCAACAATATATGTTTATGTTTTATAAGTATGGCGAATAAATCTTTTCATTTCAATTCAAACATAAAATCTAATTTGAGGTTCACAACCTTTTAATTTGGATGCTGTTGTCATTAGCTTTATCTTCTCAGTAGGCCTATATAAGTGTATATATAATATATTATAGCACTTTTTTCGATAATTTCAAAATATGAGATGGATTTTACAAATCATTGTTTCTAATCCTTATTAATTACGAATCTTCAGTTAAGCAATATGTTTCACCTTATAAGCTCACACACTGGGCCAAAATAATTTAAACAGCGGAGCTATGCTCAGTTTGTGAGGAGGTGATGGAGTGGGGTGCGTGACAGTATGATCTGGAACCTATACACAACCATATAGCTGTCCGTACATACATTTGTGATCTTATGCGGCATTTGCTATTAGCAAAACTTGGCAAAGCATTTTGATCGATTGTTTGACTTAATACTTAAAAACACTTCACTTACACGATGTCGGTCAGTATATACTTCACTTACACGATGTCGGTCAGTATATACTTCACTTGCACAATATCGGTCAGTCTATACTTCACTTACACGATGTCGGTCAGTATATACTTCACTTGCACAATATCGGTCAGTCTATACTTCACTTGCACGATGTCGGTCAGTCTATACTTCACTTGCACGATGTAGGTCAGTATATACTTCACTTGCACAATATCGGTCAGTCTATACTTCACTTGCACGATGTCGGTCAGTCTATACTTCACTTGCACGATGTCGGTCAGTATATACTTCACTTGCACAATATCGGTCAGTCTATACTTCACTTGCACGATGTCGGTCAGTAAATATTTCACTTGCACAATATCGGTCAGTCTATACTTCACTTGCACGATGTCGGTCAGTATATACTTCACTTGCACAATATCGGTCAGTATATACTTCACTTGCACGATGTCGGTCAGTATATACTTCACTTGCAAACGAGGTCGTCGATCACTTATTGCCCCGTGAACAGGGAGTGTGGGGGGATGTACACAAGCACGCACCTGTACACCAAAAATCGCAGGCTGGCAGAGAAAAAAAGATTTTATACACTAAATTTCCGAGAAACGGAAGTGCTAAAAGGGCGTTGATTCCAGCAGTCAACGGCTGATAATGTCAATGACCGTATGCCGGGTAAACCGAACCGGGTGAAAATTGACGAGGCCATTTCGCACACACAACTGACGCATTTGACAAGCACTGGTTATTTTTGCTGTTGTTTCCATATTTGTCTTTTCCGTATTCTGATTATTTCATTCTTAGACTGTGACATGAAAGGGCTTTGGACATCGTTTCGGAATATGGCCAGGGTCACATGAAAAATGACGATCTTTATGCTGGCAAATTCATACCACATAAGGATCGTACGAAAGACGCTAGGTATATAACACCTTACCCCATCACATATTACACAGTGTCCAATCAAAGATTATTGCCTATTCGATCTTCCTATTTACGCCAATGAACAAAAATGGTAATACACCTGCAAAACCTTCCTTAGTTACCTTGACATCATTATCTTTCGATTATTCAAGTATTTTCAAATAATCCTGGAAATCACCGAACTCGATCAAGAACTGATTAAAGTAATAGCATATACAAAATAAGCGAATTGTAAACACACCTACTCTCTCCGACAGCCATGCAGCTAGAACGTTGTTTCGCGTTTTTGACTTAATCATAATTTACGTGCAACAGAAAAAAACTGTGTATGTATAGACTTTTTCTTTCATAGTGAGAATAGGATGAGAAGAAAATAAAAACTTGTGTTTATTGTCATTGATTCCTTCGTGCTATTTACAGCCTAAGTTGTTACAGTTTGTCTCTGCAAAAGCACTAAGCCATGCGTCTTACAAAGCAGAGTTTTGTAGACGCCCGTAGAGTAAATAAATCCCGTAATGTAATAATTTTTACTTAATGGGTAGAACGTTTTATCTGTGATGTAACTTAATCACATTATGGGTAGCAAAAACTACTAATAAGGTAATGTATGTGCGTATGTGTGTATGTGTGTATGTATGTATGTGTGTATGTATGAATGTATGCTTGGGGTTTAACGTCGTGCTCAGCAATTTTTCAGTCATATGACGCGTCATCATTAGGTGTGTGAACATATATTGTGTCTTCTTGTGGCAGGCCGAGTCCATGCCTCCAAAGTGCTGCCGCCACCGAAGTATCATGCCGAAGAAACCAGACATGACACCTCACCCAGTCACATTATTCCGACACCGGGTCAGCCAGCCAGTTTCCTTGCTCTAGCCTCTCAGTTCTGGGCGCCAGGCGAGGTAGCAGCAAGTTCCATTTTTAGAGACTTTGGCCATAAAGTTGGGCATCGTCGTATAAGTAAAATATTCTTGAATACGGCGTAAAAGACCAGTCAATCAATAAAAAAAGTCCTTGATATGACTGACATCGAAGCGGACGCTCTGGTCATTAGGTCATCGAAGCGGTCAATATGCTAATGATTATGTTGTATTATACTATGGGTAACAATTACTCATTTTGTGCTCATTACTGAATAAAATTCAGTCATTTCTGAACTGACATATTTGTGTAAGTAGAATTCTGGTTACTGATGAGCAGTATTTGTTCAAGGCAGAATTTGCTGCTGGAGGCCGACAGGGTTCTCGCTTTGGGTTTAGTCATCTAAGCTGGTCGAAGTATGTTACAAAGTCCTCTTGACCTGTGAGGTCATACTCGCTTAAAACCTCCCCTGATTTATAGGTTAGTCTGGTAGCCTAAACCGATGTGGTTTCCCGCAGACCATGCACAGCTTTACTCAACTATATATTTTCTCACAGGAATAATAGAAGATTGTATAGGTACCTATAGCCTACAAAAAGTGTGTTCTAAACTTTCCAGCGAGTCCCCTATGATAAGATCGGATGAAAGAGGCAAAAACAGATTTGAGAAGACAGTCTAATCTAATACTGGTGAGTTACATTATGGACACATTGACGTAATGATCAGAAACATGCTTGGGTCAGGCGTACCTATAGTGTAACACGTGTTACATAATGTTATCTATAATGTAATAATTCCGGTAGATGAACAACAACGTAAGCTGCTAAATCTACATTCTCCTAGTATCTGGTGTATACCCTGCTACTGGCTTAAAATATCATTCCATTCTGGCCTCATTAAATCGACCACATAACGGCAACTTCCGCAACGCAACATCGTCTGGATCTATTTTTCCAAGAACTCTATCTCACAATGTGTTTTCACTGTCACATCTGTAGGCTTACAAGGCAAAGAAAATGATCAATAAAGTGTGTATATGTGTCCCGCTAGCTAAGGATATGCTTGAGGAAATGAGTCAAACAAACATAATTACCAGCTTATGCATTCAGAAATATTTCTTGGAAAAACGTTTTATATTTATCTCGGCCTTATACCGTGTCAATGACTCATTCGGCTACCTTACACGCACACGTGCATATAAGTACTATTGTTCGTGTTACGAGATTGTGAAAAATAAGGGAATTTTAAGTACTTAACAAAAAGACAGATAAAATATGAGGGCATAGTCAAAATATAAACCCTAGGTTATGTGTTTCATTAAATCCCATGATAACAACTCTGGCTCAAACTGCATGACAGATCTTGCTGTGCGCTACCACGTGTTCACCTGTATGCAAGGCGTCATCTCGCGACAATAAAGCGAAAACCCACACGGGGCCCGTTTCATAACGCAGTGGTGAGTTAATCGATTACAATGTAATGTAACTACCAATGTGACACATGATAAACAAATATTTTGCGACGACAGTTACGATAAGCTTGACCTTCGATTCTGGGCTATGGTCCTGAGTATTGAAGGTTCTGGGCAAATTTCTCGTTACTCGTCAAAACTGATTAAACCTTTAATCGCACTCGGTCATATTTCAAACATCGTAACTTAAAATAATGTTTTGGAACCCTTTATGTTCTTCAGAAGAGTGTTAGAGCTCATATCATGAAAGGTTTGTGTGCGACGTCAGTGATATGTAGAAAAACAATTGAAACATGTCAACCCAAATAAGTGAAATATTCTGCTCTGCTGCGTTACATATGGGTTTGAATGATAAAGTTAAAGCACTTCCTTTGTACTTAACTCAATTAGTAACCAGACATGGCCTTGTGGAACCCGCGGTAACAAGCTGTCTGTACAGCCGTGAATCTGGTCGCCATCGGGGTTGTGGCAACTCAGTCAAGGGGACACCACTTCAGCCAAAAGGTATGTACTCGAATATGGATACAACTGAAGAAAAAGGCACCCAGCACTCCAGTCGGTGTGCACTTCGTGGCGGTAAAATGTGGAAACATGTGGAAACATGGCATCTTCACAGTCTGTTCCATTTGTATGATTACAGAGTATTCGTGACTTCAACAGTCATTAGTTCAGGGCTATAATTCCAGATATATTTGTTCGTATATTTTAGCTTGTATGTCCGCTATCCACCGCGTGCATGCCATGCAATACCAGAAGAAAGTTTTCTAAGGAAAGTCATCTACAAACCAGGTCAAGGCATACCCTGAGTATTCGGCTAATGATTGTTCTATGCGAATGCAAATATAAAGCTGACCCATCTGTAATAGTATCGACATTAAAACAGGGACCAATGAAACCGACAGGGAGATCTGGAGTCCACAAAAAAACCTCGCCTAATCTATAAGGTCGCAATTATTTTACATTTGGGATCATATGTAGCAGTTGAATCTATTTTATATGGCAGTTTATAAAAAAAACTTTGAAAATTAGTTCCTTTTGGCTCAGTTAGATCTGAGCAGATTTCAGGTATGTTTGCCAGCATTTACATTCGACCCGGTGTGGGTTTTTTGTCCATGATTTCTATTCACGATAGATTTAGATTCTGGTATTTTGATAACCCAGCAAAACTGAGGAATATGATAAACCCTGTCCTACGTTGAGAATGAAATCGCAGCTCGTGTGCCTCGTGGCTGGATATCTTACCAATGACATACCATCAGCAGGCTCATGTGAAGAATAAGATTGCCAGTTAATGTCCTGAATAGTTAAATAGCTAGTGTTCACATGAAAATATATACTAGCCCCAATGACCATGAACCATACGTTGTTATATGAAAACTTAAAGATATCTTCCTCACGACTATAAGAGGGTCTGTGGAAGAAGTTTGTGTAACCTTAAGAGTTTAAGTTGTATCGTGCATACAACAAACATTCGGACTGACAGGCAGACTTACAGCCTGATTGTCACATCGCCGACACGAAAACAGAAGTAAGCCAATTCTAGCCGAAGGGTCACAGCACCCGGAAAACGTACATCTGCATGGTAATCACTCATTAAGTAGTCCCAACGGATAGAATCCGGAGAAAAAAACGCAGTATACCATTGGGTTCACCCTGAAATAGGGTTGATCCTATCTACGATACTGCCTTTCTCGATCTAGCCTAGTAACAGTGGATAAGGGCAGAGGTTTCAGTCCAGAACAGGTGCCTAAGAACTCTTTGTTCGTGATCGAAATTCATTTATACATCTGTTAAATAACAAAATCTCGCTCTTTGAAATTGAAACTAACAATGCCAAAAACACGTACACATTCGCATTTAAGTATTAAAGCATATAACAAGAGCTTTATTCATTCTCGCGATATTTCAGATTTCATGGACATGGAATATTTTCGGCCATCAAAGCGGAACTTTCCCATACTTACAATATTAAGAGACGTTGTTACAGCTGCTCGGAAGATCATATCTTCAGTAAAATGTTAACATTCATGTACATGGACATAGCATCTAGAATAAAGTCCTATAAAGCACTTGATACAAAGGGCATAAAACAACACCCCCCAACATGTAAAAACATTTGAATGTGAATTTTCATAGGCTCTAAAATACAACGTAAATGTAACCCCATATATCCAGTAAACTGTGAACACAGCAGTATAACACGATTAACACATCTTGAATACATATTTTTGTCCATATTTTCCTTTTAAATTTTTTGATGGATATGTGTATTTTCATGTATTAAATTGAAAACCACAGCTTGCTAAAAGGCGAGCTAGATTCATGGCTCTTTGTAAATAAACGCTGCCGTAAACAGTAAGACATCGACAATTTGGACACTGAGGTCAACACTACTGGGACTCAAAAATGAGATAATTGCTGTTGGTCCAAACCCAGGGTTTCAATACCATGGAATCAACGATCTAGGCCCTCGTTTGATGAAAAGATAACTTTGGTTCTGAACCATGGGGTCAATGACCTTGGTGCTGATGACTTGGATGGATTAGATAAACCCAGAACCATGAGCTCAATGACCCTGGACATCATTATTTGGATTGACGACTTCGGTTCTGAACTGTGGGATCAATGACCTTGGTCCTGATTACTTGAGCTGATGACCTTGGGCATGAACTGTGGGATCAATGACCTTGGTCCTCATTTCCCAAAAAGATGACCTTGGTTCTGAACCGTGTGATCAATGACCTTGGTCCTGATTACTTGAACTGATGACCCTGGGCATGAACTGTGGGATCAATGACCTTGGTCCTCATTTCCTGGAAAGATGACCTAGGTTCTGAACCATGAGATCAATGACCTTGGGCCTGATTATTTTGATGAATGACCTTAATTCTGATCCATGGGATCAATGACCTTGGTCCTGATTTTTTAGATGTACAGCCTTTATTCTGGGACCACTGACTTTGGCTCTGAACTACCGGATCAATGTCGGGTCTTAATTGCTAGACCCAGGATCTGAATTCTGGGCCAACTGTTTAATTAACTACATATCTGCACATAATTGGCTCAAATACTGCTCGATGGCATTAACATTTATGAGCTCAGGAGATCTTTCCCACCATAGTTCACAACAGAAAAGGCTATTCTCATGACAGCTTTCATGGGTTGCACTTGTCAGTTTGCTTACCTTAGAGTTACAAAGAACTTCATCCAGCTTTGAGATTACAATTCACTGTACTGGGATAAATACAATTACCATACAGTACATACATAATACGCAATTTGAACAAGTGTGATAAAACAAATACATGATTTACATATCAAAGGCCAAATGCTGCAATAATTCCCACAAACAGGGCTGTCTCCTTAATATCACATGGTTATAGTTATAAATGAGACTCCTACATGTATATAAAAATGTACATAGATACCTTAAAGCAGCATGTAGACATCTGAGAAATACTTAATAGTACACAATAAATCTTAGAATGCTCCCACAAAATACAGGCCCTGTTATCTGTGCATTTATATGATACTTCTTATTTCAAACTCAATAACTTGTAACTTTAAAAATGCAAGTTCAATAAGACTGAAATTATGAAAAGATCATGTGGAACAAGTACAAAAATGGAGAGATCAAACCAAAATTTCAAAAACCAAATCCAGAGTAATCATTTATATAAATGTTGTCTTCTCTGCTGTACCAATATAGATATATTTGATGATGGAAACTTTGAACATTTAAATATAGTTTTAATATTATTAATCCTCCTTAATATCACTTTTATAATCACCACACACATTAAGCCCAGTTCCCTCTCTAGTTTCCCAGCTGAGGCAACCACAGACTTTAGTAGGCTGGTAGGCTATTCTGATTTTAATTGATTGATTGACTGACAAATTTATTCAAGAATTTTTGTTTTTTGAAGGAAGCAGAAGTAATTAACAGCATTTATCACATGGCTTATTCTTTTGTCAAAGTGTTTAATAACCTGAGAAACAATTGTGAGTAAGTTTGGGTGTCTTGAGCATTGTTCATGAGGCTAATACTGATATCCTTTTTGTCGAGGGACAAATACTCGTATCATTAACATTAAGCTGCCTTTAATTGTCCCGACAAGAAGATAAACATTCTTTAGCCCAATAATTTGCATCAAACACATCCTAATGAAACCAAAACATTAACTGTCCATTTGATCTTAATTACTATTCAGAAGTACATGAATGCAAGAAAAACAGGAAAGGCAACATTGAGTTATGTAAACTACACATAAAACTTCAGTATCCAATAGAAATGGAAACAAAACAAATAATGGTAGTCAAAAGACTTCAAGCTGCTTGTGATATTCAAACATTAAAATGTAAAATATTAGCTGCATAGAGAAAAGTAAAAGTAACATGTAAATTAATAAATATTATAACTTTTTTCCATGGCAATATCAAGTTTCTTATTTAGTATAAAGCACAACAGTGCATACACACCCCAAAAAGGTAGATGCCTTTTGCAAGGCCGAAAATGATACAACTGAAAAGGCAAAGATGCAAGACAATTTTTTATCCACCACTACAGTGGAACATACAACATGTTTACATACACATGCATTTAAAATACCAAACTCTCAGCGGACAAATATTGTGGATTCAGACATGTTTCTGTTTAAAATACTTCTGTATAACCGAAATCTTTTGCATCATACTCTCTTTTTCTGAATATTTTTTTATTAACATTTACCACAACCCTTGACATCATTCCTGTTCCTTCAAAGAACTTCTTGAATATTAACATTAATGTATTCAAAAACTTTCCTTGTTTGTAACATTTAAATACTGGAATACAGAACAAGACTGTTGGTTGTTAATAAGGGTTTATACAAAGTAAACTGGTGCAATGATGAAAGGAGTATAAACCATAGCCAATTTAGTCTACTGTGACTGTCTGAGCAATCTTCGCAGGATTTTGCCGCTTGGAGATTTAGGAATCTGTGACAAAAACTTAATCCCCCCTCTTAGTTTCTTGTGTGGCGACACATGACCTGCAAGACAAATTGGTATGCAATTTTATAGTAAGACAAAGAAAGCAAACAAGACATAAGTGTTTCAGGATGTATTATTTTTAGAGTCCTCTTGCGCAAAGTGATCATAGGTTGACTGCAAGTACCATGGAATAACATGTTTTTAAAATGTGTTGCCATAGTTACAATCAACATAGCCTATGATCACTTTGGGCAAGAGAGAGATCGACAGATTTTTGGAGAGTAAATTAAACCTGTAGGTTTCAGTCTCTTCATCTCCATCTACTCTATCTATTTTTATATTAATACAGTTATTTACAATAGCCAAAGGTAAATTTGCAACCTTTTCAACCATTAAAGCACTTTCTTCGAAGAATTTTATGCTAATATGAAATTAACACTAGGAAGGATTTGTGCTTTGCAAACTGAACAAATTATTTCTCTAGACTCCATAGTTCTCTCAGAA
Organism: Liolophura sinensis; assembly: GCF_032854445.1. Classification (NCBI taxonomy): domain Eukaryota; kingdom Metazoa; phylum Mollusca; class Polyplacophora; order Chitonida; family Chitonidae; genus Liolophura; species Liolophura sinensis. Next base: position 18,014,884 of record NC_088300.1, on the reverse strand, counting down.
TGTTTCAAAATATTGGTTACAGTGTTGGTTGAAAAGGTTGAAGAATTAGGGTAAGTCATCTCCAATATCAAATCTTCAGCAATGCTAATGTATCCTATGAGTGAATTAGAAGCTGCTGGCAGAATTCATGGAGATGAATAGCAATTTAATGATAATCAAAGCTGTTATCCAACAATGCTGCCGAGGTCCAATGCTACCAAACTTTTACCACTTCCAGTAACCTGATGTTTATAAAGTTCATGATAATGGTAAAAAATACAAAAAAAATGTAAAGGAAAGTACTGGATTTGAAACCCTACACTCCCAAGCCTCATTTACAATTTGCCATGCACTGAAGACTAGAACAGAGATTAGGCGGCTTTGATCTCTTGCTGATACCCGAGGATAAAAGACAGAAAGAATACATCGTTGTGAAGTCTGTACCAAAAGACAGAAAGAATACATTGTCACAGAGCTGATGACCGTTCCCATGGTAAACTGTAGTCAATGGTTTCTTGCAGTCTATCACAAAGCTCCCATGTTATCTCCATAGGACGGTTTTGTCAAATTTTTGTTGTCTTTTGGTTAAATGATGAAAACAACACAAAGTATAAAAATTACTCTTGCAGATTTGTAATTGAGATGTCAATATATGCCATACATTTGTTTATTGTACAAAACAAAAACCAATGTTTTTTATGCTGGTGTTATCTCTCTATCCTAATTTGTAAATTTAAGCCCACTAAAAATGCATCATTATCAAAATAAAATTTAAAAAAGATTTTCATACATGAATGATATTGAGCTTTGCAAACTAGAATGGTACACTATTGGACAACATTCAGTAAAAATTTGAAGCTTCAATGGACCAGCTGTTCTCCAGAAGAAGATTTTTAAACTAGGATGGTGTTACAGCTCACAGGTTTAGGCCATGTCTTAAAATTCCAGCTTTCTAGCTCTTACCAATGTTTCTACAACTCAGCAACAAAACCATGAGGAACAATAATAAGCATAATAAAAAAAAATAAGAAGAAAAATCAGAGCTGTGAGGCCTGAACCCCTAATAATAATCCCAACGATTTCAAGAGGTGTCCCGCTAGGATAGTAGCATGGACACCTAATAATCATGAGTTAAAGATGTATACCATGCCTGTTCAAAAACAAGGACTTTTGCCAGCTTGAAACTTCAAAATCTGCTATTCTTCATTCAAATTTAATGTATGACTGAGGTTTAATTTTACACTGGTAATATTTCAGCCATAAAGTGAAGAACAGTATTTATAAACAAATTAGTAAGAAATGATGTGATGAGCTTACTGTCTACAAACTGGTTGATGTCCGCCTCAGTGACCCTGGAGTTCTGTGCAGTGACGACGTAAGCCCTGGGTAACTCTCCAGCCTGGTCATCAGGAACTCCTATCACAGCTGCATCATCAATCTCGGGGTGGGAGATCAACAGGGCCTCCAGTTCAGCCGGTGGTACCTACCACAGGAAAATCAGCTCAATTTACATTTGACTTTAAATAAAATTCTTACCTTCACAAATGCAACAGGTACAAGAAAATGATGAATTATATCAGCAAACATGATCAGTTCTTGTCGTAAAATACAGGAAAATTAGGCAGAATATCCTTGGGCTCTTGTATAAGGTTCTTGTACCTTCACCACATATGCAACGTAGAGCTTATCTGCATGTATCATCAATGAATGAATGAATGAATGATTATGGCTTAACGCCACATCGGGTATCGTCATTGAGAAATATACACAAAGACTGGTACTGCAAATACATAAACTGCTCCAATATTTCCACAACTTTCTAAACACATTGTTTTGTGGAATACATCTAGCTCACATTTCAATGCTGTTAAAGTTGGTCATGAAATATCATTTTTCTTCATATGTAAGGCCACACCAATTTATATTCCTGTTTTACGAGCAGAATAAATTTTTTCCCACATCTGAGGAAACTTAAAAATCGTTCAATTTGTGAGAAATGTGAAGTGTTTCAGCATTTTTTTCCTCTTGAAAATAATGAAATCTTACAAACTGTAATGGTGGGTTTGTACTAATTGTTTGATTGCGCATACATATTTACATTACATACACTACAGAATTAAATCGCCATCATTCCCAATCTTCACATTTTGTGAATGGACTGACCTGGAAACCCTTATACTTGATGAGCTCCTTCAGTCTGTCAGTCACAGTAAAACAGCCATTCTCATCATAGTGACAAATGTCTCCTGAAAACAAAACATGTTCTCTGATTGAAACAAGAGTTGATCATCAATGCACATGTATGCCTCAATGGTTGATATCAGACTTACTTGTTGAAGAACCCATCACCATCAATTTGACACACGTGTACACTATTTCTCTCACCTGGTGGTTGATATCAGACTTACTTGTTGAAGAACCCATCACCATCAATTTGACACACGTGTACACTATTTCTCTCACCTGGTGGTTGATATCAAACTTCACTTGTTGAAGAACCCATCACCATCAATTTGACACATCTGTACATTATTTCTCTCACCTGGTGGTTGATATCAGACTTACTTGTTGAAGAACCCGCCACCATCAATCTGACACACCTGTATACTATTTCTCTTACCTGGTGGTTGATATCAGACTTACTTGTTGAAGAACCCGTCACCATCAATCTGACGCACCTGTACACTATTTCTCTCACCTGGTGGTTGATATCAGACTTACTTATCATCAATATAACGCATCTTTAGACTATGTATTTGTCTTACCTGGTGGTTAATGTCCAACTCACCTGTTTGAGAACCCATCATCATCATCAATCCAACACACCAGGGCCCAGTTGCTCAGAATTGTCTTAAGATTTAATGCCAGATTTGACTTAAAGCTAAGTATTCAGTTTTGTTCTTAGCCCAAAAATAATTGTGTAACAGTACATCATAAGTGTGAACTAAATCTGCTGTTGTTCCTTTTCGTCTCTGTACAACTGTACTGTTTGCTGGGTTTTGTTCAAATCGTAAATACATAATATGATTCAACACCACTATTTGTTATTATCTGGCACCAGACAAAATACTCCACATTTTATTGGACAACCACGGTCACGTGGGGTACAGATATATTCTCAAGTCCTGCAGACGACATCAAATTTGTCTGCTGAGTAGGTTATCTCTCTTTGTTGGGTTGTGTGAATATGATGGTCAAATCCCTGAAGCAGTTCACCTATACATTATCATCGGTCCTCTGCACTGAATTGATGGGTCTTTGCAGGATAAATTTGTTACATGGTTACTCAGGTGTTAGGATTATTGACATCTTACATTTGCATATCCCATCACTCAGTAACCATGTAACTAATAAAACTCTATGGAACAACCGGGCCCTCTAGATTATTTGTCTCAAATGGTGGTTGATATAAAACTTACTTGTTTGAGGCAACCTGCAGACTTACTTCTTGGAAAACCAATTGCTTTCAGTCCAACACACCTGTAAACATTCTCACCTGTATGAAGCCAGCCATCCCTGATCATGTCCTGGGTGGCCTGGGGGTTGTTCAGGTATCCCATCATCACCTGTGGCCCCCTCACACACAGCTCTCCCTCCTCACCTGGTCCCAGCAGCTCACCTGTCTCTGTGTCCAGTACCTGCACAACACACTTTTATTTTATAAAGTGAAAAGTGCCTACATGATGTAGATTTCCATTTGCAGCAAGAAATGTTCAGCTGTAGTTTTCCTCAACCCAGAAAACCCATCAATACAACAATATGTCAGCACCAGAATGTATCTGTGTGTGACCAAGGTATGATCACTGTGGAATGGCACAAACAGTTAATGGCACAATAGTAAGGCTGGCAAAAGAATGAAGATTTAACAGATAACTTTATACCCTCATGTCCTTTTGAACAGTTATCATTCAGAATTTTTACACCCTTAAAAATTCTGATTACAATTAGTTCAAGAGTTCAAGAGTTCATGAGTTCAAGAATTCAAGATTTCAAGATTTCAGGAGACTGTCACACTCACCTTGGCCTCTGTATTAGCGAGACAAGTCCCCACAGTGCCAAACTTGGGAGGGAAGTTGTCACAGTGGGTGACAGGGCTGGTTTCTGTCAGTCCATAGCCTAAGCATGTAATACACCAATATTACTGTGACATTGTGTTTCCAGGCACTATTCCATCATACATTTTACCTGATAAAGTTTCTCAGAATATCTGAATATCTATTGCTTCTTTTGGGAATCACATAAAATTCATGAGGCATGAATGAAGAAAAACAGAATACCGGTAGGCCTATCCTCAACAGATGTAAGTAAACCTATAAAGCAGACGACTACCTTGCAGAATATTTGGGACCTTGAGTCTATCAGCGAGATCGTGCTGTAAACCTTCCCCCAAGGGTGCTGCCCCGCTGATGATCATCCGTAAGTTGCTGAGATCGTAGTTTGCCACAGACTCATGCTTGCTGAGGTACAGGGCAATTGGTGGAACAATTGGAGCTACACTGACCTAGAACAGGGGAGATAACTGTTATGATTTCACTACATCGCTCACACTAAGATTTTACCTCGGAGAAGCTGAAGTTTAGGGCTGTACCAACTGAGCTAAGGGTACATTCCCACTGCTACTGTTAAGTACTGGAAAGCCGCTCCTGTGGGTCTCCTGTGGTGTAATTTATTAGTTGGCTGGCCTTTGGGTAGGTAAAATTTTGACATCCCATCTATACAAGTGGACAATTAAGTTAACGAGGGACCAAAGTGCAAGACAATGAAGTTTTTGTGAGATGTCTCAGCTATTGACCAATATTGTCAACACATACCTTGTACTTTTCCATAACACTGAGAAATTCCTGGGGGTCAAACTTGGGGAGTGTCACCATAGAGCAGCCATCACGGAGAGCACCAAACTGGGTGACCACCATGCCGTAGATATGGAAGAAAGGGAGAACGCCCACCATGGAGTCACTGGTGTACAGGGGGACAGCATTTCTGAAGACAGGAAAACAGTCATGCTAAAACAGACTAAAACCTTGATTACAAGGGGACTGGGCAAGATGACCGAGGAACCTGGTTATGCATAAAGATTTAACTGTGTATTTTAATTTATGATTGTTGATGGATTTTTTCAATTATACGATGGCAATGGAGTAAGCCAGAGTCGGGTAATGCAGCAACCTTTGGCCGTTTAGTGAAGAACTTTCCCACATGTGACGTACAAATATCCACACCAGGTAATGATAAAAGACAATCGATCTTCACTGAAATGTAGAACTGTTGAATGTTCACAAGTGTGTCGTTGATGGCTCGGCTTATTCAATTTCTGTCACCATGCCACAAGCCGAGGCCCCAGACACAGTGAGAGCTGGGTTAAACAACAAATTCCCTGTCAAAGGCTGGGATTGAACCTGTACCTCATGTGGTCAGTATAGTTATTAAACCATCTGAAACCAGATTACAACTTGATGCCAAGCATGGGACAAGTGTCAAAAGTAAACAATAGGAAATTAAGGACCCATTCAGCTGCTGTCTTGAAATTGTTACATCTTCTAACATTGCCCAGTTTTAAAGCTTCCTCAATCTAATTACGAACCAGTGTTGTATCTAACCATGCAATCAATGTAGGTTCTCACCCAAGTTGAACAATATTAGAGACGACATTCCTGTGGGACAGCATCACTCCCTTTGGGAGCCCTGTAGTACCGCTGGAGTACGGCAGTACTAGAATGTCCTTTCTGGGATCAATGTCCACATTCTCAGGGAAGGCTTTCCCATCATCCTCTAGTAGGGAGGAAAATGGCCGACATCCCTCTGCTTCTCCCAGCACAATGATTTCCTGATCAAGAAAAACATGCCTAACAAAGCTCCAAAGAGGTGAATGAACCTGTTCAAGCTTTTATGGTAGACTGCAAAACCGGCTGAGATCTTAATACGGCAAAGATACTGCATGCATGCATGACTGTCTCAAAAGTTACTCAGTTAATTAATATACATAGTTTGCACAGACAACAATCTGTGTTGGTTAAACTACATTCAAATGATGCGACTTTTTGTATCGTCTTGTCAGAGTCAAATGACAACAGAACAAAGGTATGTGACTTGCTGCAATCTTAAATAAATAAACCAGTCTTATCCAATTTTCATTTGATGAGTCAAGTGTAAGTTGTATAATATCTGAGACTTTAACACTGATCATCTTGCTATATCCTTCCGCACTGTTCAGCATTTAGGGAATTTTATGCAAAGTACTCTGAAGCAGTGGGAATGCGAACACAACTAAATTTTTTGAATTACAGACATCATCAAACAAATAATAACGAAGCTTGTCTTCAAGCAGTACAGGTTCCAGTGCTCATTTGAACCAATTAATTTTACACTAGCAAATGGTATACTTACCTTGACAGCTGTCTGAGAGGCACAGGCTTCCTTCACCAGGTCTGCAGTAGCCTCCTTTGTAACCACAGCCACAGACTGAGAGTGTTTAAGCTGTTGAGCAAGCTCCTCTGAGCAAAAACACAGGTTGTTAATTAATATAAGCTGTCATCAGCAGATTTATGTATTCATGTCCAGTTGTTTGCCAATGCTCTTTGTATTACATGAATACTTGCATACATGTAGCAAAATGCAAAAAAGATTATCAGTGAACTAACAATCCTAGGATCATTGATAAAACAACGTGCTGGATGGTGTATAGGCCTACATGTATCATCAGCCATATCTGGGTGTAGAATTTTGGGCCTTACTTCTACTACATGTAGTATATGCAAATATTTATTCAGTATCGATATTGAAAAATCAAACTTCTCCCCAACACACAAGATCTCATCAGAGAAACTGTAGCTTTGGTGTTTATTTTGGTATTTTTCCTATACCAGGGATTCATTCCACGGTATTTACAGTCTACATTTATGTACAGCACAAGTGAAATGTGAGGTGAATGTAATGAAATTACATGTAACTGTAATAACACATCATTACATCCAGGCCTTTACAATGTTCCAACATCCTCCCGCTGATGGAATAGGCGAACACTAGCACAGAAAAAAATACTCGCTTATTTCTGTTTACTGAAGCGGTCTGTACTGTACTTACTTGCACTATAGAGCGGGTTTGCTGTGGTCACAATACCTCCAATAGCAGACACCGCCAGGAACATAATGCAGAATTCGGGTACATTGGGTGAGAACAAGCACACACAGTCACCTTTCTTATACCTCAGCCTTGTCAGGGCACTGGCAACTTTCCTGACGGATGCTTTCAGCTGGGCAAATGTCATGGACTCCCCAGTTGTACCATTAACCTGTTACATAAGAGAACAAAGGTGAAGGATTGGCTAGGTGTACTAGTAACATGGAACAGCAGAGAACAGGGGTGAAAGATTGACCAGTTGTACCATTAACCTGTTACATAAGAGAGCAAAGGTGAAGGACTGGCTAGGTGTACTAGTAACCTGGAACAGCAGAGAACAGAGGTGAAAGATTGGCCAATTGTACCATTAACCTAGAACAGTAAAGAACAAAGGTGAAGGACTGGTCAGTTGTACCATTAATCTGTTACATAAGAGAACAAAGGTGAAGGACTGGCTAGGTGTACTAGTAACCTGGAACAGCAGAGAACAGAGGTGAAAGATTGGCCAATTGTACCATTAACCTGGAACAGTGGAGAACAGAGGTCAAGGACTGACCAGTTGTACCATTAACCTGGAACAATAAAGAATAGAGGTGAAGGACTGGCCGGGTGTATCATTAACCTGGAACAGTAGAGAGCAAAGGTGAAGGATTGGCCAGTTGTGCCATTAACCTGTCACTTTAGAGAGCAGAGGTCAAGGACTGACCAGTTGTACCATTAACCTGGAACAGTAGAGAGCAGAGGTGAAGGACTGGCCAGGTGTATCATTAACCTGTACCAGCAAAGAACAGAGGTGAGGGTCTGGCCAGTTGTACCACTGTCCTATGAACATTAGAGAACAACGGTGAATGACTGGCTAGTTGTACCATTAAGCTGGAACAACAGACAAGAAATGTGAAGGACTGGCCAGATGTGCCATTAACCTGTAACGTTAGAGAAAAAAGGTGAAGGATTGGCCAGTAGTACCATGATCTTGTAACATTAGAGAAAAAAGTTGAAGGACTGGCCAGATGTACCATTATCTTGTTACATTAGAGAAAAAAGGTGAAGGACTGGCCAGATGTAGCATTATACTGTAACAGCAGGGAACAGAGGTGAAGGATGGGCCAGTTGTAGCATTACACTGTAACAGCAGAGAACAGAGGTGAAGGATGGGCCAATTGTAGCATTATACTGTAACAGCAGAGAACAGAGGTGAAGGATGGGCCAGTTGTAGCATTATACTGTAACAGCAGAGAACAGAGGTGAAGGATGGGCCAGTTGTAGCATGATACTGTAACAGCAGAGAACAGAGGTGAAGGATGGGCCAGTATAGTTATTTTAGAAAGTTAATCCAGATATTACTGGAACTGTCAGATAAAAAAAAAATGGGCAACCCACAAAAGTGAGTCTAACTAACAAGACATGAAAAAAATTTCTCGAAATTCAAATGCCACAAATACTGAATGCAAACCAATTTGATACTTACCAAAGCAATGGAATCTTGACGATGGGAGTCAATCCTTGAGAATATATACTCCACAAGGGAGACATTGGGAATCTCAACATCTTCTTGACGACTACGAATGATATTATTATGGGAGATAACTGGAGAAGTTGCAGAATCCTGGAGCGAGCGCACAATGCATGGCTGGTCATTCACCGCACAGGGATGTCTTTTCAATCTCGTTGTCATACCACTGAGGCATCGTGGGTAATTTGCACTACCACCTGGGATGAAATTCCTTAAGATAAGGTTCTGAAGTTGTTTTCTAAACTGGCAATTCTCTATTGGTGTCAAAGTTTTCCTCAGTGGCACAGACATCATATTGGCTCTCTTCAGTTGTTACCTGTTGTGAAGAAAACAAAGGATTAAGACAGTGGAATTTTTAAATTTTTTTTGGAAATGAGAAATTTTGTCCATTTACTGCTGCATCATCATTATTTCCATTACTTTGTTGAAATATGTACACTGGACAGATTTCCATTCAAATTTTCAACATTCAGAGTACAGAAAGTATAAAGTTATTTCTACAGATAGAGAAAGAAATTATATATCAGTACTATGAACCATTAAATATCATAAAGGTGCATGAAATATGAACAGCTGGATCTACATGATAATAGACACGCAAAAACAACATGTATGTACTGGTATATACTGAGAATTGACCGGTAATCAAAAGTGTTCAGATATTTATTTTATTTATTTATTTGATTGAAGTTTTACTCAAGAATATTTCACTTTTCCTACCATGGCCAGCACTATGGTGAGAGGAAAAAATGGGCTTTGGAAACTCGCAAGTATCCTCAGGTTAACGGCAGTGCTTCCCACAAACAGCCAGAGAGGAAGTAAGAAGAGCTAGATTTGAAATCACAGTGATCTGATCACATTGGAAACTATGTCACCGAGGCCCAGTGTAATGAAATGGAAGTCTCTTCACTCCAACTGAACCTAACAAAATCTTAAAACCTGTTTATCAGGTTAGCATATTATATTTGTACACCTTTCACTACATCAATATCATGACATTATGTTAGTCCTACTGGCCTTCAGCCTTTAAGTACATGTTTATGCATAAGTTCATGTTTTAGCAAACACACATAGCCATTTTAACACATAATATATTTACTCACTTTAGTGCAAAATTACCCTTATGCATTATATCAGAAATGTATAGACTTTTTCTCGCCGACCTGAATACAACTTTCAAAAGCTTAAGTACTCAAGCTGTGCAACTTCAAAATCAATCTGTTACACCAGAGGTGGTGTGTCTTGGCCAGCTTTTGTCCTGCCTGGGTATATTATATTATTTTATCCTAGTCTCCACTATCCTTGAAGGTATACACAATATACACTTATCACTCTGCACAATACTGCAAACTGGCGCTTTAGAAATGCCACAAATTTACTGAGCAATTCTTCTTAAAGTGTAATTTTATGGCAGGCTATATGTAACCCATGCATGTACAGGTACATGTATACATACAAACTGAATACTGTTAATCTTCAAGCTCGGTGCACTATCTGCTTTTCATGCATTATCACGCAAGATTTGTAATATTGGAGCATATTGCTGTAAACGGGAATTTGTGAGTCACATGGTCTGTCTGGCCGAGAAAAGCCCATAGTGCACCTGAATGAAATCTTCAACATTTTTACCCACTAAAGCACTTTTTCAGTGGAATTTATGCACAAAATGATTATGAAAATGATGCTAAAAACAATTTGTTTGCGTCACTAAAGATGCAAGCTTCATAAAAATGTGCACATTATTTCTCTATGTCCTCTAGTTCTCCCAGAATGCTTCATAATACTGGTTGCTGAGGTGGACAAAAAGGTTGAAGAATTAGGGTACATTAAATACAGGAAAAGGCTTCAATATACTGTTACACTTTTTTATATATTATATATTACACAGTTTCTAGTTTAATCCACACACAGCAATGCAATGTGACAAGTCAAGTGTTCACAATTATTTTGAGGATTGTAAATCAGGCATGACAGTAGAGTGATAAATATAAAAGTTGACAAGCTATAAAAGACGATAAGCCGCTAAGCCTTTTCACACAGCCTATCAACCCAAACATCCCTACAGCCTTGTGTTGACTTTTCCCTGTATAAATGACCTTGTATGCTTACCAGCTATTTCAATGGTTGACCTAGAATTCAGATTTTAATAGGTTAGTGTTACAAAACACCAATAATTACACCTGATACAGGTGAATAGCTGGGTCAGGCATGTGGTTACTCAGGTGAAACCAGTATACCACATTACAGGGCCCTGTAACTTGATTACACCCAGGCAAACCTACAGAAAAGAAGGAGGGAAGAATGATGGGGATGGTGTGGGAGGAAGGTGGGGAACAGAGAACTTAGATAGCTTGGGGGTGAATTATGTGGTGGAGTAACTTAATGTCACAATATTTTCAGACTTCCTAACAATTAATCCATCTCCTGATAAATTTATATAGGAACAGATCATCTTTTGTGTCTGTTAAAATACTTACCAAATAAAACTAGGCTTTTTAGTTCGTTAACTGCCACATAAAAGTATGTGTAACCTGAAAAAGAAGAAAAACACAGACAATTTTTGTTATTGAAGATAAAAAGTAGTGTATGGTATGTATTCCATATTGTGGGGGGGGGGGGAGGTGGATGACCCACTTCTGGCAGCCATATTGGAGTAATGTGGCTATATCAACCCATGTTAAAAGGACTCCAATATGGCTGAGTATGGCTATTGTTCTGTCAGAGTGATGATGTCACATGCAACTTTATATTCTAGAAACAGTCTATATCAACAAAAGGTAGGTTCACTTGAAGGTCTGTACACACTGCCTTTATCTGTTGAGTGTGTATACATTGTGTTTATCTCACCATTACGCAAAACACAAAAAGACATGTTTGGGTTGTGAATAGCTCAACCCCGCCAAAGGTAAATTGTATGTGCCACGCTGCACAAAGGCAACGATTCCATTGGCCAGAAGGCTACTGAATATTAAATAGTTTCAGCACACACCTCCATCACACCCTGCCTGTCCGTGGTGACCCAGTTTTAGTTTTATCCCCGTCGTATACACTAAGTGAGAGTTATTCCCGTCGTTACCCCGTATATGAAATCTACCTGCACAAAGCACTATAAACTATACTCTTTATATCATACAAAAGAAATTACTCATTAGCATTTTCACCATGTAAAATTAATTGTCAAAAATTAAAAGCGACATTCTATCAAATTGTGCGTTTTGATTCGGCAGTTTGAAGGCGTATATGTAACGCCCTCTTTATTTCATGATTCTGCGGGTTGATATTTTAAGGCTATCTGGTTTTCAATTTTGAAATTAAAAAATAAATACATGTTGTTGTATCATAAGTTGACAGAATGTGCCCTTTCGGCTACTTGAGTACGAGGCCGCAGGTCGCACAGGTACATCGCGTATGCCGAACATTAATTTGTTTTCACAGACATGAACGGTGTAGTCATGTGTATATATTCGACATATGACACCCCGCAAGTGAGTAACATCAAATATTGATGATAAATAACAAAGTTGAAAGACTAACCTGCTTTATAAACTCTTGCTAGACAGCAGCTGATTTAAGGTGCAACAGATCTCGTGTGATAATCCGTGAAAAGCGCTGATATCCTGGCCTTGTTTGAAAGCCGTTGACATGTAAAAAAAAAACCTGCACAGTCAGTCCCCACTAACTTTGCATTCCAGTTTTTTCCACCTCCCAGAGTCCAAAGTCCACACGGTTAGCGCATTGCTGTTATATGGTTTGTGGGTACACACGGCATCTTCTGAGTGGAGAGAAATCCTTGTGTAGATATTCTGTGCTAATTCAGCTATTTTAAGTTTTGACACCGCACATGAACTATTCAGGGCCATACAGATACATGTATTCTGCCATAATAGCACAGGTCAGTGGCGAGGTCAAAGTCGTGTCAAATTGAACTGCGAATAACTATGCATGTGGTCAATTCGATTATATTGAAAGAAGAATACGCGACGGTATTGAGGCTCCATACGGGGCACAGAATGTCAACAACAAGTAAATAATATAATTGACAAAACATTAATACCGGTACATTTATATACAATACACAAATTATATATACTAAACATAAAGAGGGTACAAAAGCTATACAAGATGTGTACCTCAGCTAGGCACATGCATTAACTGTATCAAAAATGCATATAAATCGTATTTATGGATATTGGTACTCACACTCACTAAAAATTGATACAATATTGTATACCTGCATGCTATATACGTCTTGTTTACATCACCAGGCACACAAACATATGTACAGAAGGGTAAATATTGCCTTTTTGAGAGTACATGCGGACCGTCACATGCGAATATTTTATGAGGAAAATGAATGAGGTCACTCCTCCATAACCTCTTCAATTCTGAATGGCGATGAGCACCGTGCAACACTAGCTCCCATGATAAACCCTCAAAGGAATCATCCGATGACGGATTGCATTTTCGGACTTAATGAGGAACGGGTTTAATAATTCCCTATTAGAAACGGATTAATCTGTTAGATAGATAAAAATGCAATCAATTTCACGAACTAATCTGTTCCCGATTACGGTTTAATTCGAATTTAATAATTCGTTCTTAGAAACGGATTAATCCGTTAGACGAAAATACAATCCTCTGTCCCTCAGCTAGGGGATGGATTTAAATGAAGCTTTTTTGAGAGTATACGTGTATCGGTCAGAGGTCAGCTGTTGGAGCCCACGTTGAAGCCCACGTGGATGTCAGTCTAACTTTAGACTGCTATATACATGATTTATAGCTGGACCTAGCTGCGGTAGTCTTTTCTGCGTAAAGTACAATGACCCGTAGGCATCCCTCATACATGCAGTAGTTTTATAACGGACAGCATATAGGGCCTATACGCAACTTCACACATACATATGTACGCATGTATTGTGTACGCTCACAAAAAACTTCCTGTGTGATCATGGACTGCACTTTCATCGATCCAATGGATTAACCCGTTCCTGATAACGAATTAATCTAATGCATTCATTGAAATACAGGTATATAATAACTGCAGATCTGTCGCAGTGTTACGCGCATCGGTCTACAACAATTGTATATGTCTTTATCACAAAAGAAATATCTAAACAGTCTTTCTTTAACACAAATAAATCCTTGACAGAATTTAAACATATTTGAACATCTTTCCGTCGAGCATGAACGTTGCATAGAGCTACCCATACAATGATACCTTTTTCCTTTCCGCGCATTACACCCTGCGATCACATATAGGCCTGCTGTGACTGGGAAGACGCGACAACGTATTAACATTCAAATAACAGAAACATCGTGTAATGACAGAGATTCAAGCTATACATATAGGTAATGTCACACACGTAACAAACAAATAATGGCAGCATAGGCAACACCTCCCTCCACTCACCCAGCGCTTACAGCAGCAAAATCTTACATGCATTATAATTCGGGTTTTGGAAAATCTTCGTCTGTATATACACTGAGTATTTGGGGTTTTGGAATATATGCCGATATACATGTAGTAGGACCAGAAGGCTGGATAAGCATTGTCACATAATTTTCTCATTTTATTCCCTCGGAAGTCTCTGTGATTCAAGAGCTACCGGTGCCTAAGCGTCGTCTTCGCTCGTTTTCCACATCCAGAATGTCTACCCCACTGCGCATGTACTTGTATGATAATTGAACAGTAATATTTTACACTCAAACAACTCGCTATCATATTTATTCGAAAAGTATGCCATTCTTTTCTTTTAACTTTAATATAGTTGCAGTCTTGCTTTTGCAGTAATGCTTTTACAGTCATAACTTTCATGGCTGGTCTTGTCGCATAAGATTTGCCCTTGAGCTATGGGGTCGCAGGCTCGAATCCTCACTATAATTCAGCCTGGCAAAGAAGCTTTAAATAAAAAGGTTTGTCATGTATAGGAAGCGAAAGGTGGTGGGTTGCTCCATGACTCATCCATGCATATACCTGACCGCCACCATGTATATGAGTGAAAAGTTCTTGAGTACGCCGTTAAAAGCTATTCAGACATCACCGAACAAAACTAACTCAACACGTGTTTGACAAGAGTATTCTCCCCTTGACTATTTAATGTGATATGGTTCCAAAGTTCTATGGGATTTGTTGAAGGAACCTGTGATATATTTTATGTCCAGGATTGCACTAGGTAGTAAACAGGTGAAATATTCAACGGATTTTGTTCTATGCGTGGGCGATTATTCGAAACAGTTGTAATAATTATCAAATTTACTTTATTTTACTTGGTGCTACATGTTTCTTTTAATCTCTTACATTGACGGTATATACGAACTGTTTATCTGCACGTTATTCCTCGCGGCAATTGGAGTGGCTAAAATACTAGATGAGGCCTTAAAAGATACTTTTAATTTATCATTTTCTTCTGATTTCATAATGTGTAAATATAGACTGCACGTGTATATTATTCCTTTGCCAGTCTGCAAAAAATATCTTTATGTATTCAACAGATTGCGTCCCGTTGTCCTTTGGGACGAGTGATATGAACTTACACTATATAGGTGAGCTTGTACGCAAGCAGGCGGATAGATTACCTGCTCATGTTTGTGTTCTGATATGGTTAAGATTATAATCCCTTCAAACATCAAGCCTGTAGAGCCTGCCCTAAAGCTCACCCGAATAGTTGACGGCGTGCCAATTACAGCAGCAGTATTTAATTGGGTTCGAATCACCGACGAGTTGTTTGTGGGACAATTGATTAAATATGGCCTATAACAACTAAATGTCCTTTAGATGTCCACAAGCAGACAGCACCGATTCGAGTCACCGACGAGTTGTTTGTGGGACAATTGGTTAAATACACCCTATAGCAGCTAAATGTCTTTTACAAGCCGAAAAGCAGACAGCACCGATTCGAGTCACCGACGAGTTGTTTGTGGGACAATTGGTTAAATACATCCTATAGCAGCTAAATATCTTTTACAAGCCGAAAAGCAGGCAGCACCGATTCAAGTCACCGATGAGTTGTTTGTGGGACAATTGGTTAAATATGGCCTTTAGCAGCTAAATGTCTTTTACAAGCCCACAAGCAGACAGCACCGATATCTTACAGGGACTCAGCTGAAGTGTAACGTAACAAATCCAGACTCCCAAGTCTGGGTTCGTCAAAAATAATCCAGTGTACAACACTGATGTCACGTCACAACAATGGTTTAATTTAGGTTAATAGGCCCTATTGGTCACATACAACAGCATGGCGAAAACTCTGCCTAATACCCTTACGTAAAACGTCAGTCTTGATTCGTATGTCTTCGATGAAAAATGAAGCATGGGGGCCGAGGTGGTTAGCACGCCAGCAGGGCGCATTGACCCAGGAGCCTCTCACCAATGCTATCGCGTTGAGCACATGCTCACTTCCTCTCCGGCGGTACTTGGGGAAGGTTTGGCAGCAACCTGTGGATGGTGATGGGTTTCAACCGGGTTCTGCCCGACTTTCTCCCACCATAATGCTGGCCGCCGTCGTATTCTTGAGAACGGCGTAAGACACCAGTCAAATAAATAAATTAATAAAATTAAATACTGTTTTTTAACATGCCTTTTAGATTGAGTTTGAGTAGATCCACTCTCTTCAGACATACCGTTTTTTGATGCATTGGATTTTTCACATACACGCATCCTTTTATCTCAGTCGATTTTTTTAAATACAGGCCCACTATACATTGTCATTCCATGCTGTTGGAGTTAGCACCATATATTAAGGGACGACATTTATCTCACTCCTGAACATAGTCTTTTAACACCAAACATGATGCGATGCGACTATGCGTCATTGAAAGACATTTTGCCTGTCAAATGGGCGATCAAATAAACTAAAGGACATCGATGTCAATATAATTGTTACAACTCGTGTTGAATTTTTTCTTGAGAAATACTGAGAGTATTGATCAGTAACGTATAGGGTTTATGACAATGCAGATGGAGGAGTTACTATTAGATCATGTAATTATGTTTTATTTATTTGACTGGTGTTTTACGCCTTACTTCTAAAGCGCATAAAACCTTACAGCTGTAATCCAAGGAAGCATTTACAGAGCCTTCCAAATGAACGTACTCCAACATGCAGTTGGGTCTTTTCATTATACCGTATTCAATACTCCAAACAACGATGTCGTCCCAGATAATTCTGAGAACGTTCAAATCTATGCTCAAATCATTCAACCATTATTCAACTGAACAATGTACACTCAAAAAATTAAAATGTTACCTTTAACAGAAAGTCTGTTGTCTGAGTAATGCTAGAATGTATTCTGTTATTGCAACACAGTATTTTGTCATATTGAACATAAAATCCTGTTAGAATAATAGAATATGTATTCTATTGAATCAATAGCCTGCCACGCCAGGCGGTGAAGCCTTGGTGAACAAGAGGATCCAACCAGGGGTAGTCAGATAACGCTCCCGACAACACTTAATTCACTGAAGGTTTTGAATAACCCGACATATGTTTGACACTACAGTGAACTCGCATCGTTCGACACGCATACACATGTATTACCACGCAGTGTAGGGTTTATGTACAACCTGGCTTGTCTCATGTGACACGTGTGTGTTTGTCCTTGTGGTATTAATTAATCCTCTCTTAATTGGTTATATTTCTAGACATTTCCATTCCGTGTCATGCCCATTTCCTCCATGTTGCATACTACCCTATTCCCTTGGTGTAGGTTTTCTGTGGTTAATTATCTTCCCTCTATCATTAGAAATCGTCTTTAGCTACATATACAACCACCTGTGATAGGCCCATACAACATTCTCTTTGCATGTAGTAGTAGGCAAGCCTTTGTATGTATGGACTTGATCTACGAAAACTGTCTCTCGACTCACTATGTGCAGACAGTCCATACATCACACATCTAAACCCCAGCACATTCTTTGGCGAAGTTCACTTCTAGCTCTTAGCACGTCATATTCTGGGGATTCTGTTAAAGACAAAGCGATAATTTGCATTGGGTACAATATACAAAGCATTGAATCTCGATTCTAGAGGAACACATTTTCTCATGGGTGCAACTCGCCTCTTAAGCTGTGAACATTTCCAGGAGGTAGACATTCCTTAGAGGACTTTCAATGAAATCAAGTCTCTTCACAAGTGAAGAAAAAATGACGACTTTTCAATAAGGAGGAATGTCATTTGTGAATTACGTGATACCAGGCATGACACCTCAATTCCCAATAGCCTATTCATATCCATCCTGTGCCACCAATGGCCAGCAAAGGTAATTTAAGTGGTCATGGTTTGTTCATATTCCAGTAGTGTTTGGAGGTTTAGTCAAGCATATGCTATTTATTATACAAGGAGGTTGTTAGCACACATATACAAAGTCACTTTGACATTTTGTCTGGCTGAATGTAATGCAGGTACATGTACAAGTATACGACCTATTAAATTCTGATGCAATGCCCTCTCTCAGTTTTGCCCTCCCAAAATCAAACTTGCTGCATGCTCATAAAACACAAATAAATTAAACCTATTTATATTACGTGAAACACTTTATTAAAAAATACCTGTAGTATATACATACTTTTGAGTAATAAAATGGCGTACAAGTTAAATATATTTAAAGCTATTATGTCCACTCATGCTAAAAATATTAAATCATTTTCAGTATCATATGATACTGTACCAAAGTTGACCAAAAGGGTCTGTAGACAATGTTGTGACCTGCACTAGGCCTACCATATGGTGCCTAGCCTGTCTTACATAAAACACAAGACACAAACCTGGCCTTCTCAAAATAACAGGCTTAATAACAGACAATTTTTCTAGCAATAACCACAGTAGTGAATCAATGATGAACAGGCAGTGGGAGCAATGAATAAACCACAAATCATATTGGAAAGAATCAATGGGGCTGGTTACTCCTCAGGTGAAACTCGATTGTCTTGGAAGTGAAACAGTTATCTTCTTCTTGGGTGAATTACCCAGAGAGAACTAGCATAAAAGAAATAAAAAAATGTAGTATCTGTACCTTACATGTTAAAGTAACACGGAGATGAATACATTGCGTAAACCACTGACTAGATCTACAGGGCAAAAAGTGCTAAAACAGTATGAGGTAGATGAATGCAAATGACGTAAAACTAATGGTTCAATATGGAGGTGACAACATTTGCTTGCTTGTATCAAAACTAAACAACTTGAAAAAAAAGTATTCAGTTTTCATGAGAATTCCTGTTGGTAAATGTGAAACCAGGAGCAGTTTAAATACATTGACACAGAAGTATAAGGATTGAGCCATACAGATCAGAGAGAATTTCATAGCTATTCCAAACATGAAGAAGTCAGTACATCATGACCATTTGTCATCATAAACATGTGACAGCACACTACTGCATCCTAATGGTCTGTTTAACATAAGATGGACTGATAAATGTTACAAGAAAACTATTCTACAAATATAATTTAAAGTATTCTCCATCAAGATAAACAGTCAAAAGTTATCCGAAAAGGTATTTGGTTTTCTTTTCAACATGTACAAAACTGCTCAGTGAAATATTCCACTAAACTACTTCAGTGACCATAGAAGTATTCAGATCTGAGTCCTGTAGATTTATATTTTCTGACAGTCTTCCACTTGTATACTGATGCATGAACCCCCTCCACTCACCACATCACCCAGACAAATACTTGCTTACTAGTATTCATTTTTACATCTGGGATGTACATGTCACGATTGTTAATAACATATCATTCAAGCAATCAATGTGAATAACAGTACTTCAAACAAACACTTCAATAACTACAGCTCCAATATGAAACTGATAAATACTATTATTTCCACTAGACTATCACATAAAAACTAGTGACAACTTCATTAACCAAAGTTTTAGCATGAAAGTGATAAACAATATAACTGACACTAACAGAAAGCCAAAATCAGAAAAATGGCTAAAAAATAACACACAGAAACAAACATATAAATGCACATAGAAATGAGCCAATATATGTATCTGATACATGTACATCCAACAGATATCAGAGGGAACAAAGGGATACTAAGACCCATGTCCTTAATAACAATTAAAGCCTAATATATCAGTACCTCAGTCATTAAAACCAACTACCCTAATGCTGTGGCTTTTCTCCTTCGTGTGGTTCTGGGTCTTCGTCTGCGTCTGGTGGGGCTCTCTGGTGAGGGATTCCGAAGGCACATGTGACCATCTGAAGCCAATCGGAATCCAGATCGACAGGCGCAGACATAACTACCTTTGGTATTGTGACACAGGTGACTGCATGGTCGGAAGTGGAAACATTCATTGATATCTGAAAGCAAAAATTAAGCAAGTCAAAATTGAAACATCATGTGTGCGAGAATGAAGCATCACATTATAACATTACTGACTTAATGCATTAGCTTCTTAAATCTACAATTGTTTGGTTGTCTTTAAACTGGTTCAGTCAACGGACAGGGTTATCTTCATAAACATAAAACATTCATAATAATATTTCAGTCATTGTCTCACTCAAACAAATCATGCATTATATTTTAAAATTCAAAATATTTTAATGGCAAATCAGACTGATTAAATATCTTACCTAATTGACAGCTGACACCATAATAGCCCGGGGCACAGAAGCAGCGATGGTCCTTACAAGTGGCTCCATTCTGACATGAAGGCATGCAGCTCTGTCCTGAAAGATAAGTACCACAGAGACACCATTCAGTAAATTAGCTGAGGCTAAAACAATGTACTAAATGTGCTTGTTGAGGCTGAAAAGATCATACAGTGTTTTCCTGTGAGGTTGAAAACTAAACACTATGTCAATAGGTGGGGCTAAAAAAGGAGTTACAATGTGTTATGTGAGGCTGAAAACGCAGAGAAACAATGTGTTAGATGAGGCTAAGAAAGGGGGAAACTGTGCTAGGTGGAGCTGAAAAACACTGAAAATAACGTGTTGGACGAGGCTGAAAACTTCTTTGTGAAGTTGAAAATGAGGTGCGTGTACAATCTATTGGTGAGGCTAATTGTTTGATTAATTGGTGATTAACAGCATGCTCAAGAATTTTCTACTTATACAATGAGGGTAAGGTTTACAGGTGAACTAAACCGAAGTGACGGGTGTAAAAACCGTTGACCACATGACAGACACATGTGGTTGAAAACTAGGTACATGATGCTAGATGAGGTGAAAACAATGTACTACATATGAATATAGATTTTGTGAAAACACATGTACAATGTGTTTGGTGAGGCTGAAATTCCTGGTACTAGTTCTATAGCACTTACTTTCGCAAGATCTGCCATCTTCCCTGAGGCGGGAACCTGCAGAACACACACAGGTGTAGCTTCCGACTGTGTTACGACACTGATACTCACATAAGCCCTCTCTCCCAGAGCACTCATCCACATCTGAAACAGCACACACCAGACAATCTTTATTTACTGTAATTGACTTCCATCCATGACTTACTCATTTTGCCTGATTCTGAGAGTCCAACTGATCTTATGAAGGTGTTATGAGGTTTGTTTAGAAGGTAGGCAGGATCATACCCTCAGAGAGGAAAGTCCCACACCACAAGTAATGTTTTACAACATCTATTTGCCTCTAAAATACAGCTTCATACAGTTGGGGAAAATCAGAGGTCAAATAAAGTACATGTATTTGTTAGTTAACGCCATACCAGCAAACACTAGGCAACGAGCAATATAATATATGCTAAAAGCTCTATCACTATTTATATCTGCATTGTATTTCTCAAGGATCTACTACTTCCTCCTGTGGGTGACCTGCTTCTGACCAATAGCCACAAATGCTTCCTTTATGACCCTTTGCAAAATCCTTTGATCTGAAGCTGCCTTCTTGCCAAAAAAATTATCTGACAAATTCTCTCTCTGGACAAAAGAAACCCTGTCAGAAAGCAGTGCCGCAAATCTCCCCTTACCGATCTCACACTGCCTTCCTGTGAAGCCTGCAGTACATCTACACACTCCTCCCACACAAGTGCCACCATTTCTACACTCTGGTGTGCATCTTATTGCTGGAAAAAACGTATTCCTATACATTAGCAACAAGTAACACATATTCCTATACATTAGCAACAAGCATAATCTGGCTGGTTTCCTCCCACCATCAAGCTGATTACAAATTTGACGGCTTTTTAGCCTTGTACAGGTGTATTTAGCTAATTTCTGAACATCCACCTAGTGTGTCCGCACTGGCGACGGTGTATTTCGCTGGCGATCTTGTCTGCCTCGAAATTCGCCTGTATCAAATATGTCAGATACTAGCGAAGAAATACACCGGTAATTTCACTCTGTCCATTCAGTGCGTGCGCTCCAGCGAATTTCTGCAATTGAGCTGACTCATCAAACAAAATGGAATTGTGTTGAACTATGAAATATTGCTTGTGTCACATGGTTTACTAGGTCACATGACATAACCCACTGATCCCCATCAATGGATATATCCACCTTGTGTGTCTGCAACTATGCTGCCAATATCATCAGCATATTTCGCAGGTGATTAAGTTCATCCTTACAAGCGAAGAAATCTGCCAAGTGTGTCCCCAGCTTAATCTGGCCACCAATCAAATAATTTATGATCAATGCTTATATAAATGTTAACCTAATAATTTGCTAGGTCTGAACATACAAAATCATTTATCAAATTACTGCAGTTAACTTCAACCAAAACCATAGCCTTCTTCATCGGCCTTCCCTTATGAAGACTTTTGTCACTTGTAATAGCTTCAACAGCATTGCATGATGCCATCAACTACATGTAGGCTGAACATGTTTATTACTTATTTGAAGCTGTAGGGTTAATATTAATCATGCCATTTCTCCTATCCATGATGTGTTCAGACGTCCTACCTTTACATGTGCGCCTGTCTGCGTTAAGTGTATAGCCAGTGGGGCAGACACATCTGTAACTACCAAACCCATTCATACACTTGTAATGGCAGTGTCTCTCTGGCAGACGTTTACACTCGTCAATATCTGTAAACAAATTGTAAAAGAAAATAACGAATAAAGCTTCAGCATGTTTCAAGTCGTTGCATTCCACCTTTTGTGAAATAAAATCTACCAAAGACACCATTCTCTAATTACTATTTAGCATAAATATACACTACTTGCCTTTGGTAGGCACGTAAATACACTAAAATACCTCCACTGAGTATATGTATATATATGTACTCGCATCTAGCTTATAATCAGCTATGTATCACACACACTTCAAACATAGCTACATTGATGTATGTTTTCAGAAATTTATGTAAAACAATTTCTTGACAATTGTTTTCAGAAATGATGTTGTCTGTTTTTTACTTGTAGATGTGGCTGGATTTCTTGCCCATGAAGTTACATCTGAATTTGTGAAATAAGAGGTTGTTTTGTACATGTAACTACCATAAAATTGCTCAGAACACTGAACTGGGAGACTCACCTGTCTGACAGCTGCTGCCTGAGAGCCCCCTGGGACACCTACACACCCCATTGTCACAGGTCCCTCCATTTGCACACTCTGGGTTACATCCTGAGGAGGGCAATCTTTGGCAGATGTAACCCCTGTCCGTTTTCACCAGCCTTTCTGAAGTTCTGCATGTAGGGAGTGCCTCCTGCTGTACCTCCGGAGCTGATGTAGCAGCAATTGAGGAGACAGGGAGACACACAGTCCTACCTCTAGCTGACTGAAACAACTGCTCTCCAGCTCTACACACTCCTTCAGCTCCCTCAACAGGCGTGAGGCCGTCTAGTGGGGTACAGGCAGAGGACAACTTGCCCGTGATAGGGTAGCCATTATTCAGAGTGCAGGGAGTGATGGAACGATGAGGAGGAACTGCTTGGTGGACACCATTACACCTCTCTGAACCAAGGAGGGTCTTCAGCATTACGTTACTGCCGCATAACCCCTGAATCTTCAGTGGAACACACATGTAAATTTTCCCTCTTTGATAAGGCTGAAACCCATTGCTGCAGGATTGCGTGACAGAAAAGGGATAAGATGGTCTAGGTTGGATACCACACCCTCCAGCAGTAGTGCCTCCGTTCCCACAACCATTGTACATGGGTGGGACCACAGCCCCACCACGGCAGTTACTAGTAGAGCAAGGAATCCCGCAGTTAGATCCTGATCCACATGGTGTGTTACTGAGTTGAGGAAAGACTCCAGGCATACTAGCACAAGGCTGACCATTGGCGATTTGAATTCCGTTGAAACACCCAGAGCTAACCACAGGTGTCCTTACGACAGGTACAGCACAGTTTATTCCTTGCAAACAAGGGGCCACCGGAACATGGACACCAGGTCGGAAGCCAACACAGTTCACACCCTCTGGACATGTGACAGTCTGACCATGTGGCCTGGTGTTTTCACCTCCACAGTTTGTTCCTCCACTACAAGGCTGTCCTCGATCTGTAACTACTGGTGGTATAAAACTACTGTCCGGAATATTATTAGCTCCTGCTGGTAGATCATCAGCACCAGTTCCAGCAGTCCTACTTGTCTTGGACGGATATCTACATGCTGGCCCATTGGGCGTATGCGTCAAAACAAGCCCAAATGGACACTTAAGGTTCCGCTCATAGTTCCTTTCTGCTTCCCTGGAGCCCTTGTCTGTACTAAAACCAACATACTGACATTGATACTCTGTTAAACCTTCAATCATAACTTTTTGATATCCTGGAGGACATTCACCTCCAGTGTTCACCTCATCATCTGGCCTGCAGATTAACTGACCATTGTGGGACACAACCACTTGACCTTCTGGACAGCCCTTATCAACATCAGGATAGGTCTCTGTCACTTCTGGAGCCTCTGTTGGATTTGGCAAGCTTTGGTAGATAGCTGTCCTGTTTTTACAAGCCACTCCAGATGGTGTAAAAACAGCCACGTCACCACTGGAGCAGCTCACAGATCTGTTAATTACTGGCTCTAATGTGTGTTCTTGAACACAAATTTTACCTACAGACGTAAGGTAAATCCTTTGACCCACATCACACCTCTCTGTTTGTTCAGGGCGAGCAGTGGAAGGTTCCACATTAGCTTTGCTCACAATCACATGTCTACAAACAAACTGTCCATTTCTCAACACAGGAGTTAGTCCTCTTGGGCATATTGGAACACTTGCAGTAGGTGCTGGCGCTGGTGCTGGTCTTGATAGAGGTGTCGTTGGTGCAGACTCTTTTAATATCACAGTTCGCAACATACACACAGTTCCATGAGGGGTTACAACAGCAATGTCACCTAGATCACATTCCACCTGTTCATCAATGACAGTTTTAAGAGAGTGATGATAAAGACAAACCATCCCTAGCTCAGATTCCCCAACAATCTGTCCTTCACCGCATGTTGGTGCTTCTGAAATAGTGGTCTGTGTTGTTAGTGATTGTTCCATCTCACAAATGTACTGATTTTGCCGAATGACTAATTTCTCACCGAGTGGACATGTGGGTACTGTGCTTTTGGTTGATACAGTAATGCTGGGTGTGCTGGCTTGAGCAGTGGTGGGTATGGTGGCTTGAGCAGTGGTGGGCGTGGTGGCTTCAGCAGTGGTTAGCGTGGTAAATTCAGTAGTGCTGGTCACAAAAATTCTTTCCTCTAATCTACAAGATGTACCTGATGGTGTCCGTACAGCTACTTTGCCTTGTGGACAAAACACTGACTCATCAATAACGGGCTCCAGAGAATCTTCATGGACACAAATGACTCCAGCACTGATTGAAAGCATCTTCTGGCCATCACCACATGTATTTGCTAAATCTTCTTCAAATCTGTCTTTCCTTGATGCTTCTGCATCAGTTTCACGCAGTCTTAGTTTACAAACTGTGCCGGATGGTGTGACGTATGGCACTTTGCTATCAGGGCAGGTTACACTTTCATCAAATATTGGCTCTTCTGTTTCTGTATCAATACAGATTAATCCATCTTCAGTCTGATACACTTTGCTTCCAGAGCCACAACTAAGTTCTCTATCTACTTCATCTACGTCATTGTCCTCCATTGCTGATTTTGTGATTTCACTCACAAACTTCTTCTTACCATAAATTGACCTCTGTGACTTGCAGACAAATCCAGTTGGTGTCAATACAGCAATTTTAGATTTAGGACAAGTTATGCTAAAATCTAAGACTGGTTCTGAAGTTTCCTCATAAACACATATTTCTTGTGATTTCTGTTTATGAACTCTCTGTCCTTCACCACAAGCATTTTCTTCCTCAGTAACATTCACCATGTTCTCAGAGAATGAATCGTTAGTTTTGACAGATAGCTGTGAAAGCTTTGCAAATATTTTTGTCTGCAGCAAACAGAACGTCCCTGATGGTGCCACAACTGGCAACAGTCCATCTGGACAGGATACGGTCACATCCACAACTGCATCCTGGGTTTCCACATAAACACAAATTGGTCCCGCATCTGTCTGAAGTACAAATTGCCCATCTTGGCAAGATTCCGGTGTTGATGGAGTCGTCATGGACATGTAAGTGCTTTTTGCAGGTATTCTTGACAGTCGACCATAGATAATGGCATGAAGCATACAAAACGTTCCTGTTGGAGACACAACGGCTGCCTGTCCCTCAGGGCAGAACATGCCCTCATCTATCACTGGCTGATCAGTTTCTTTGTCTACACAAATCAGACCTCCTTCAGTCTCATGTATTCTTCTTCCTATACCACAACTACCTGTTTCACCTGTTTGTTCTAAAAGTCCTTCTATGATAGAACTTGGCATACATGCCGTGCCCACTGGAGTTACAGTAGG
This sequence comes from Liolophura sinensis, assembly GCF_032854445.1. Classification (NCBI taxonomy): domain Eukaryota; kingdom Metazoa; phylum Mollusca; class Polyplacophora; order Chitonida; family Chitonidae; genus Liolophura; species Liolophura sinensis. The sequence goes on along the minus strand of NC_088300.1, from coordinate 17,988,528 downwards.
TGTTTCTGCTTGAGGGCAAGACAAGCTGTGGTCAACAATGGGCCTTGATATCTCACCCTGTGTGCAAATGGGACCTATCTCAGTTTCTAGAATATCTTGTCCTTCAGTGCAAAATAGAGTTCCTGTTTCGGACAGTCTTGTTAATATAGCTGAATGACGAGTACAAACCGAACCTGTTGGTGTGATAATAGGTGTATAATCAACTGGGCATGTTATACGTCCATCAACAACTGGCTGTAAAGTGTTCGTGTGAATGCAGATAATGCCTGCTTCTGTTTTCAATATTCTCTGGCCTTCGTCACAAGATGGTACAGGAGATTGTGTTGTCAAAGTGCCATTTTCATTTAAAATTGTTAGGACTGCAGTGTGAAGTTTACAGCATGCACCCGTTGGGGTCAGAACTGATATCTGTCCATCTGGGCAAACAGAGTCTTGATCAATCATGGGCTGCATTGTCCAATTATGAAAACAAACAGCCCCAGCCTCTGTTTCCAGCAACTGATGTCCTTCACAGACTGGTCCTTCAACCTTAGGGAGCTTCTGTAAAATTGCAGAACGAAGGATACACAATGTTCCATTTGGGGTCACAACAGGTGCCTGACCATCTGGACATGATACCCTTTCATCAACAATGGGTTGTAAAGTCATATTATGAATACAAATTAGTCCAGCATCTGTTTCTAAAACCTTGTGATCTTCTGCACAAGTTTGTAGTTGTGTTTCCGACAATGGTGTCAGTATTAATGAGCGTAGTTTACACAAAGTTCCAGCAGGTGTAACAACTGGTGCCTGAGAATCAGGACAAGACAATGATTCATCGATGACTGGCTGATAAGTTTCTCCATGAATGCAGATGGCACCTGCTGCTGTTTCTAAAACCTCTTGACCCTCACTGCATGACAGTGTTTCAAATTCTGTAGAAATTTCATGCTTATCACTCTCATCTACAGTTAACCTGGTAAGTATTGCAGAGTGAAGTTTACATAAAGTTCCTGTAGGAGTTACAATAGGGGTTTGCCCATCTATACAAGATACAGTCTCATCAATCACAGGTTGTAGTGTTTCACTGTGGATGCAGATTGCTCCGGCTTCTGTTTCAAGAATTTTCTGTCCTTCAACACAAGAATGAGTGGAAATTTCTGTTTCAGTCTTAATATCGCCTTTTGGTTTTTTAACCAATCTTGTCAAAATGGATAATCTTGGCTTACACCGAGTCCCTGAGGGCGTAACCACAGCTGCTTGGCCATTCTGACATCTCGATACACTCTCATCAATGACTGGTTCCAGAGTTTCACTATGGATACAAATGGCCCCAGCTTCTGTTTCCACAATCGTCTGACCATCAGCACAGGCATATATTTGTTTCTCTGATAGTCTTGTCAGTAACGATAACCGATGTCTACAGAATGTCCCTCCTGGGGTAACAATTGGCACGTGTCCTTCAGCACACGAAATGCTTTCATCGATAATTGGGAGCAGCGTTTCACTGTTGATGCAAATGGCACCTGCTGCTGTCTCCAGAACTGTCTGCCCTGATTGGCATCCTCCTGATGCATCCGTTTCTTCAAATGAAGTCACTATGGCTGATCTCAATTTGCAAAATGTTCCAGATGGTGTCACAACTGGAGCCTGGCCATCGGGGCATGGTATGCTGTCATCAAACACAGGATATTTGGTATCCTGATATACACATATAGATCCTGCCTCTGTTGCTGCAACTGTTTGTCCAATACTACAAGAACCCCACGTCAAAGTGTAAAGCAAAATGTCTGATCTCAGCTTGCAGACAACACCGGATGGAGAAAGTACTCCAAGCTCAGAGTCAGGACAGATTTTCTCTTCATGAATCACAGGTTCTCTAGACACTTTATCTAGACAGAGGGGTCCAGCCAGTGTTTGAAACACAAGGTTATCTAAACCACATCCTGGTTCTGTTTGAAGGTCATCTATCTCAGTAACAGTTAATATTTTCCCAACAATGACACCCTCTGATTTACACATACTGCCCTTTGGAGTGAAAAGAGCTATCTGCCCATCAGGACAGGAAAAGTTACCATCTAAAGCAGGCTCACCTGTGGTGTCATTAATACACAGCAATCCAAAGTTAGTCTGCTGGATTGAACACCCTTCAGGACATAGAGGCTCAGGGCCAGTTTCCTTCTCTATGCCAATCCAACGGCACTCAGATCCATCAGATGTGTTAACGGCAACCTGTCCATGTGGACAAACATTTCGCACAAGTAGTATATCATCAGTTGGTAAAACAAATGGGCGCTGGAGGTCCTGGCACTTTTCCCCATCTTCTGTGCTAACTAAAACCTGTCCCTTTGGGCAAGGTGAGATATTCGGGCCTGATTCCTCTGTTTCACTGTATAAAAGTGTAACTGGTCCATCATACTCGACCATTACTGAAGCTCCGATACAGAGTAGTCCAGACTCTGTGTTCATCATTGTCCTTCCTTCTGGACAAAAGGGTGGAAGATCTCCTCTGCCTCTCTCCAATTTTGTGTAGTACTTACAAACAGGACCTGTGTCAGTTTGTACACCGATCTGACCAGGTGGGCAAAGTATGGACGCAGTTGTTAAGTCAGGTACAGGTGAGGTGGTGGGCACATCTGGTTTAGGAGGCAGCCCTATAGGGTACTCCCTGGGATGGTCCGTTGTGACAAGGTCATCTGATACAACAGTTGTTGCTGCTAACAGTTCATCTATTATGTGGAGACACTCGGTTCCTTTCTCAGATTCTGTTAGGACTGTACCTGGTGGACAAGTGGTCTTTCCTGTGGACGTAAATGGAGATGAGGGGCTACATATTGTTCCTGACATGGTTTGCACAGTTTCATAGTTTTCAGGACAGGATGATTCCAGAACCACTGTTCCTCTGCATTCATACCCAGTGTTGGTCTTTATCAAGGTGTGCCCAGAAGGGCACTGGATAGGGGTGGACAAGATATCTTCTGTTGAGGGATCCCTGCAAATATATCCAGCTACAGTCTCCACATAGACTTCATGTTCTTCACAATCAACAAATATGTTTTCTTCAGATTTGTGTTTACAGTGTATCCCTTTTGCTGTAATGATCATGATTTTGCCTTCTTTTACGCAGAAGTTGATAAATGGAGGTCGTGTTGATGGTACAGACTTGACAGATTCTACTTCACTCTCCAAGTCAATGGCTATGTCAGAATCTACATTATTGCCAGTCTCTTTAGCTGTCTGGTGCGGAGTGGTAGACATTGTAGGAAGAGCAGCTGGAAATGTTCGGGATCTTGCAAGCTCTGCGAGTGGTTTACATACTTGAAAGTCATTCACAATCAAAAGTTCAAATCCCTCTGGACATTGACCAAAGTCATCAGTTTGAACAACACCAAATGGTGTTACATTTTCTTCCTCAGACTCTTCAGGAAAATAGCACAAGTCTCCTCTACAAGCCTTCCCATCCTTCTGCCACTGCTCTCCGTCCAACTTGCTTTTACTGTTAGAAGCTGACGTTGTAGGTTTCTTCAAGTAAGTAGAAGGTGATGGTTTGGTTTTATCAGTTTTAGTCTTCTTGTTGCGAGTTTTGCCCTTCCTGTGTCTCCTCCTATGTTTATGTCCCCTGGGTCTATGCTCCTTTCGTCGACTCACCTTCTTCGTTTTGATTTGCGGTTTGTTCAAGCTGCCTCGGTCTGCGAGTCTCTGCTTTTCAATTGGTATCACAGCAGGAGGAGGTTCTAGGGGTGGATTAGGAGCCTGAAGAAAGGGATCAGCCAAATCAGGTACTTGGAAAGAAGGGTCAGCAAACTCAGGTAAGGCATCAGGGCAGTTGTACCCAGACCCACAGGGGGTAACTTTGGTGAGTGTCGTTGCAATGTCAGTTGGGATTTCTTCCCAGAATATGGCTCTTGACCCAGGTCCCTCTGCTGATGGACCACCCTTTCGAAATGGTTCTTGATATTCTTGATCTTCAAAGTCAAATGGAACCAACTTCTTGCGATCATATTTTCCAAACATTTGCTTGGTCAACTCAGGAGGAAGCTGCTCATATCGAGCATTTGGATTAAACTGTGAAGGCAGATTGTAAGGATCATGTCCAGATGTTTCACTTCTAAAGCCAGGGCCAGGCTGGTGTGGTAATGAAGGATGGCCTCCGTGAAGGTGCGTTGGTTGTCTGGATGAATCATGCTCAACAAATGAGGGTCTGTCCTGAGTGTCCGTGCCTTCCGATGGAGGTACATATGGCTCTTGGATGCCCCTCTGTTTAGTTGTCCTTACTCTGGCTTTAATGCTCATCTTTGGCTGGGTGGCCCTCTGGGCTGGTTCTTCTGGTGATGGCTTATGAGGGTCTAACATGTCATCAATATATTGTCTCCAGTGGTAAGGAACTGCAGAGGGATCTTCAGCGGAGGGTGTGTCTGTAAAAAAAAAAAAAGTGTGTTTTCAAAAAAGAAAATAGGCAAGCATTTTGTGTGGACTTCAGACAAAATTCCACAGGAATTCATGGTTACTCATAAATTAAATGCTTTTTGTTCAAGGCCATACTCAGAATTCTTCACTCATATGATGGGGGTCAGTATTATGGTTGGATGAGTCGGGATTACGCAGGGTAAACCATCGATCTTTGGCAAGTTACTGATGAACTATGCCATACAAATGACAAATGGATACACGAGCATCATAAACCACTTATTGTCACTACATGTAGTGAGAGCTGGGGAATTTACAAATCTTCTGTCTGAAGCCAGGTTTGAACCTGCGTCTCATGTGTCTTTGCGATCGAAAGGCAAGCAACAATTAGACCACTGCCTTCTCCCAGCCACTCATAGAAACTTTCAGATGTATACATACCTGTGACAGGCTCCTCTACCTTATTACATGTTCTCCCATCTGAATGAAGCCTGTACCCAGACTGACAATCACACACAAACCCTCCAGCTATATTGCGACAACTATGGCTGCATATATGGGCATACTGCACACACTCATCAACATCTGAAAAAGTATTTACATATATAATTAATAGGCATATCAGGAGTGCATCATGCCAACTGTTAAGAAGGGGTCAGACTATTACAGCCCATAGTAGGCAAGTCCATTGGCCGCCTAGCCCACGAAGCTCTGGTCTTTGAGAGATGCCTTTTAGGTGATTTGTGGTGACTAAAATGAGGGTAGAAAGTCTGGATAAAATGCATGTTTGTCCTTTTCTTAACTTCTTTTATCGTCAAGAATCATAACTTTGGCGTTTTTGAAATCTTTCTATGTTTATATTTTTAATTACAGCATTTCTATGGCTATGTGGGATTGGAAAGCCTTCCAATTTTATAAGAATTTATTAGCTAAATCCATCACATTGTACATTGAGAAGTATGCCTCATTACTAACGTACTGTAGTTGTGTTTTCAAAACTGGTTGAGTTAGTATGTATTTGTAAAGACTTTGGTTTGGCATTTTACAACTGAAAACATGAGCATGAAAAGCGAGGTAGATGGTATTAATTGGACATATTATTAGGACACATAAAACTGCAAGAAAAACCAATACCAAATCTTTACTTCCACAAATGAATTCTAGTTGATAGAATCCTTTAGAAGAAAAGAGATTTTCTTGTTTCACACAAATACATGTAAGTTCAGATGTATTGTGCTATTGTTCACAGTTTCCTAGTTAATTCTAGAGAGATTTAGTAAATAGTATGTAAACAACCACTAATGCAAACTATCAATGGAATAAAATATTTCACTTTGCACCTGAGGATACGCTGACAATACATCTTCATATATAAATCAGTAGACCTGGCACAACATTATTAGCGTTTTAACAGTCAAAAACTTAACTTCTGTGGCATTTCTCAATAACAAAAATATGTAACATATTTCCAATGAAAGAGATAAAGAACATACCCTGTTATGACTCTGAAGTTCTGAACAGAGTGTAAAGGTTTACTTGCTAGTTTCCACTTTTCCAACTTCAATTTAGCATGCTTGTATGTTTTTATTTAATATAAAATTGGAATAATTTATGACAGAAATTGATATACCTTATTTTCATGTTCATATTTCTAACATGATGAACAAAGCTTAAAAGTATCTATGTAACATTATGGTTAAGTGCTAATTGCTAAACATTTACATATCTTACCAGTACAGGTTAAGCCATCTGAGTGTAGGGTGTAGCCAGGACCACAGCTACAGTGTGGGATGCCATCACTCATATCACATCTCTGCTGGCATCCCAGATCCTCACAAGAGGGGCTAATCTCTGAGAATTCTTGGCTGGATGCTGACCCAAGACCCCTCCCCTGGGCCACAGATTTGTCATACTTATACTCTGCAGCAGAGAAATGAAAGTCCAGATACAAACAACTATGTTCATGTGCAACTTTAAGTCAATAAATCTAAATGTATGTCTTTTAATTTTATCATACATTTTGAAGACTGACTTCAGTCTAACTAAAATTGAATGCAAAATAGCCCAAACTAAAGGATGCATTAGCTAGAAGGTTGGTACTCCCTCTTTCAAATATCTACAGAATGCTTTTTCCTTTTTTTTCTCATTTATCTGATTTCTTTTCTTATTTTTTTATGAGACTGACTCAGAAACTGTACTATTAAACAGATGGAACAGACAGTAGTGCTAGCAATGAGATATAAACAGAGATTTACATACACTGTACATACACACCATGTTGACTTGACAAACAGGTATTAATTTACTAATTAGACCACACTTAATAGTGCTTACATGTGTAAATGCATCTATATTTGTGTCTATTTAATTTGTTGACCCTTACACCATCACTTCCAACAAAACAGTTTCCTTTTCAATATTTCTAGCTAGGATGAATGAAGTATGGGTCCAAACCCGAACTTGGATAGGGAATTTGTAAATTCCCTTTGACCTTTTAACTGATCACGGGGACTTAGTGGCAAGAAGCAGCCATTTTACACATGTTAACATTTGTTCAATCAGGGTGTGTACATGGGGAGGTCAGTAATTTGGCAAAGATTAGTGGTTTACCCTGGGCATGAAGGTTTCCATTTATAGCATTGACTGCCATCACATAAATAAAAAATTCTTGGGTATATAATTAAACAACCATCAAATAAATAAGTAAATATATTTACATAACCAGTAGGAAATCATCTGTTGTCCAACAGACAAAAGTATAAGAAACTCTCTGAACTGGCTTTCAGACTTGAAGACTCAACAGACAGCATGTTCGAAATATTTTTGAGTGTGGCTGTCTCTTAACCTTAAGAAGATACACTAACAAGTCGTAACTCATGGCTTAGGTTTTATTGTTTACAACCACACTGTACAACTGTTCTTACAATAATATTTCACAGGCATTTCCTTCATATTTTATAGGCATTTCCTCTTTCTTACTCTGTTCTTTAAATGTCAATCTAAAGCACATGCAAGTCCGGATATCCTGTATTAGCATTTAATCTTTATACATGTTTCAGTCACTACACAAGGACGGTTGCCTTTTGTACAAGGCCTTAATATATGGAGCATAATTCAATGGTGCAGTTTCTGAAGCAATTAGAAGGAAAATTGCAGTGCGTGTAGATTAACAGCATAGGGCCTCTCTGCATGTGCCAGTAGCAATACAAGTATTTGAAATAAAACATTTGCCTTATCAGAGATATGCATGTACTTTTTTACATCACATGGAATTTGTTAGCCATACATATACTTTGGACAGGACTGTCTGTTGACTGAAAAAAAAAATTATCAGAAGGTTGACCTACGAACTCTTAGTGAGACTTAACAAGGTGGCCAAACATAAACAGTGTTGGCTTTTTATTCTGAATTTTGAATGTTAAACATATGGAACAAAAAACATAGATGGACTGTTAAAGCAATGTGAGAAGATAACATAAAGAAAAGATTTTGCTTCTATTATTAATTCCTTAATGAATCTAGAAATGTTGATAGCAAAATCCACTTTAAGAAAGGAAAAGAAAAAAAAATTTGCAGTCCTACATTTTGCTTCGATACATGACTGTCACTGCAGTGCATAGAAGTGTTGAGAAACCACGGGTATGAAGTACATGTACATGTATTTGTGGCCTTGGTTATAAATATCTAATACACTTATGCTAACTGTTTATATAGTCACTATCCTCCTTCTGGCAAAGTTTATATGATAATAAACACCCACTAAGAACCATATGAGCATTCATATAAACATATGTTTCTCTGCACAGACCACTCTTTTTCATATCCGAATTTCATAAAAATGTCAAAATATATCTAGCATAATACAAGCACTGACCAGAAAAGCTGCACAGGCAATATGCCACATATAGACAGATCTGTTTGATTATGGAGAGTAATTTGATAACTTGGCCAGATTAATGTAGCAACCCTTTATATATTTTAATACAGTGACACGTAAAGTAATTTTCCAAATCAGCGTGGGAGGCTTTACTAATGAAAGGCATGTGTGAATGGTGACAAATCTGCAACGAAAAGACACCCTTGTATGTACAATTCAAATGAGTACAAATGAGAAATAATTTACTAAACTCAGTAATTTGACAATTTAATTATTAAGTTACCGGTACATGTCTCTGCCAGAAATTCTATTTATTCATCTGAATGCGACCATACTAAAAATTTTATAATTATACTATGGCAATCAGTTTTGTGGGTTGATGAAACCAGAGTGGCAAACAACCCACCCGCTGACAAACTTTCCCACATGTGAGATACAGATGTGCACACCATATTGGCGGAAGACAGTGATCTTCAATGAATGATGCAGAATGCAGAGACTCGAAAGTCACTGACTGCTTACTGACTCCAAGGGCATTGTACAGTGAGAACAGGAGAATCTGGAGCCAGGAATTAAATGAGTGGGCTAAAGAAAAAAAATTTATACCAAGTACCTGTACTGTTTCAGATAAAAGCTTCCAAAGGAAATAAATATTACAAAGTGTTCACTTGATTAAGTAGGAATCTGCACATATATGCGTTTACTGTAATTCTTCAACCATTTGGCATGATTGCGAGGTGTTTATTCAAGCAAATTCTGGGTGCAATTACTCTGTGTGGTCTGATAAAATTATACTTTCTGTAAAGGCCTGAAATTGGCCAATCCAACCAATGTTGTTTTGTTTCCAAAATTAAATTAAAAATTTGCATAAATTGCACTTAAATTTGCTCTTTTATATAAAAAAGAGCTGAGGAATTAGGGCACATGTAATAAAACAGGGGGACGGCATGATTTCTTGAGGATGGGAGATAGGGGGAAAAGATGTTAGAAGGGTTTTTCTTAATGAGAAAGCATGTATCTTAATTACATGTACAAGTAAGTATACTGCTGGTATCTAGAAGCAACATCGTACAGAAAATGTTCAGTTTAACACAAAAATTGTGTATTTTTTAAGGGGGATCTCAGGACAGACAAATCCAGTTTTCCATGAACCATTCAGCCTACTGTAAGCAGAACTAGAATAATTAGCTTCCCTTATTCCTCCAATCAAAAGTCTGGTCCTCCCATCAAAAGAACTTAATGGAATGTACCAGCAGCTCATTAACAGTTGATTTATGGTAAGAAATCTTGGTGAAGACATTAATGAGGGTTAATAAGACTGGTACTTTGAGGAAGGTGGAAAACTGGACAAAGTCCAATTCTTATTTCATGAATGTCTCCTAGCTCTTTTGTGTTCAGAGACCATGCGTCCAGAGTCTGAAAGTCTGGAGTTAATTCGCCCCTGGAGTGTTGTGTTTACTGGACACCATGTGGGTAGTTTCAAGGTAAACATCTAGCTTTGATATGGACCTTGTATCTAGTGAGCCCCATCTGGTCGCAGGAAGTATGGTGTGTACACAAATGACCAGCACATTGCCCACTCCCAGATGACACACTGCTACTAAGTCTTGTGGTATCATAAGAACTACTAGAGTCTCAGAAACACAGATCAAGCTAACTAGCCTCCTCCCCCCACCCCCACCATGAAAAAACAGCTACAACATAATACTAACAAGCCATTTCTTCAAAGTCAGTCCCAGGTTACACACATCAGCAGGGTGTAATCTGTGCTCCCAGGGCAGAGTTAGAATAGGTCAATGAAAAAATTATTCGGTGGCATGGAGGAGGCCTGGTAATTCCTTAACCTTTGTACAGTAAAGTACCTTGTACCCTGTACAGCACTGAAGACAAGCTACATGTATGGGGATAAAGTGGGCTAGTTTACAACAAGATATTGGCTTTGACTCTGAGTTTAGATGTCACTTTCTTATCTAGCACAAAGACTTCAGAAATTCACTTCATTTCCAGCAGCCATTGAAACTTACAAAGTAATCAGGACACATCCTGTACATACATGTATATTTTACTATATGGCAGGGCTATATCAAGAAAAAAATTAAAGGTCCTGATACCAAACTTCATGTATGGTCAATACAATTTAAACAAAGAAAATTCATAAAATGCAACTCAAAATAATGCTTTCTGAAAGCTTTTAAGCCTGTGAATGACACAAAAATGTAAATCATTATATTTTGTCATATTTTACTCGCTAGTTTTACTATAACTTGGCTAGTTTGGGTGCCCAATAGTTTGGAAGGTCAAGTATTTTTCAGGAAGGATGATGTTTGTTCAGACAGTTAAGGGTGACATCATTGTGAAATAATATTTAAGTTTTATCTCCTAAAGTAATTTACGATAACCTTTATTGGCCTTTTTCTAGGGACCTTTTTTTCAGTGAAATTTCAGGTCAAATTTGATAGTTGTGATAACCATAAAACCCGACCCTTTTAAGGCAGAAATAATTTGGAGAAAATGCCCAATGCATTCCCCGACATAATCTCTGTAAACTGTATGTGCAGTTTAAAATTTATTTTGTTGGCACGAGTGAGGAAATTGTGTAAAATTTCTGATAATAGTTCTTTCATTTATTTTGATAATTTTCAGATTTAGTCCTCAATCCTTTAACTGAAACAGACAAGATAAAGTACTGGCTGCGAACACCATGAAGACTCTTGACAAATGAGGTCGCGTCTTTGAATCTAAATAGATCTTGAACATCTGAAAATATCATTAAATATAAAAAAAAAATTATGCACCCATCCCACTGATAAACAAAATGAACCTCCACCAAGAAATGAGCAAACTCAACAATATTTACGGCAGTTATTTCTCAGAAACCAATGGATGCGCTGTAGTTGGAATCAGAAAATTTATTAAATATTAAAAATTTGCAAAGAGAATATCGTTGTTTTTTCAAATTTGATGTAAGACAAGTGAACCTTATTACACCACAGGGATGGAACCAAATTAATACCCATCACTTTTGCTGAAGCACCACATGTACTTTCACACATTACAATGTAACCTACTGCCAATGGCGGGTCACTGGATAAAGTGAACATTTGCATGAATCTTATCAACAGACCTTTATATTCAAAGATGTTACCAAGATCATGCTGATGGAACCTCATGCATAAGGTCCTGAAGGTCAGGTTGGGCAGATGTTGATGCAAAGTACATGTACGTGCGCCTGAAGTTTCAAATTTTGTAATCATGCATGTGGGTGGATGTACTATATGAAATGTACTGGGTACATATTGTATTTACGGATACATTTACAATAATAAAGGTGACAATAAGAATATATAGATGTACATGTATACATTTTGATTTACTTTTTGCACAACATTTGTTCCTGTTTTTAGGGTTTCTTTTTGAATGAGGAAATGACAAAAACATAAAAAAAGCCATCTCTGGGAGATTGTATACAATTTTAGTGCTTGTGTGTTTGGTATGTTTAGAGTTAACAGATAGCAGAGAGTGAGGCCAGGTTGTCTGGGGGATCTGGGTCATTTCCAGGCAGGAATTCTCCCTTTACCCTTCCATGTGGCTGCCTGACACGGCCTCCAGAAGATGCGAATGGATAAAACACATGCTCATCAAAAAAGTAAATATTTACAAAAAACTTGACCATGACAGATGTGCTGTGCTGGCAAGAAGTTTTCACCCTTAAGAGCTTAATATGTTAGGTGTCGAGTTTTTGACAGAATTAATTATTCATGTGATAGGAGTTTTAAGAAGTACAAGTAACCTAGAATATTTCACTTATATGATGGAAGTCATCTGTACATACACATGGACATAGGTTATTTAAACAAAGGTTACATGTATCTGTATTCAGCAATGGTGAGCTTGTGTATGTAAATGAAGCTGTTAATCTTGATACCTGACTTATAAACCTGCACAATTACAACAGAATTTAGAAAGTATGTGTATTATGTACAGTTAATTTTGTTGCATATAAAAGTGTAAAATATGTAACACAGTTTCATTTTTGTAGAAAAAGGCTGAGAATAACTTAGTTTAACATTTCCAATTTCAATATGTAATGGTATTTATATATCTGATTGTTGTTTAATGAACTCTCATTAATTTTTTGCTTACAATGATGGCCAGGGTGAAAAGGGGAATGCCAGAGGGAAACCATCAACCTTTTGACAAGTTTCAAAATTTTAAAATTTTTCCTGTTTATCTATACACATAAAATTTTGGGAAAGGGGGCCAAAGAAGAAAACTAGACTGTAGATGTTACTTTTCTGACAGACAATTTTTTTAGTTTACCTGGAGGGAGTGTGGCTTTTTCTTCAGACACATCTCTTATTGCAGATTTGGTATCTCCTTGACAGTAGTTGGCCAATGAACCATCGGGGCACTGGCAGAGATTGGCCCCAATACAGATTCCCTGTCCACACCCATCTTCACATACAGCTATGGAGAAACAGAGAAAGTCACGATCAGTGTGAATCATCAACCGATAAGTACTACTCACAGTCAAAGATAGCAAATCTTACAAGTAAACCAACATCTGACACAAACTATGATTGGCTTGGGTGTGACTCATCTGACCAGTTTCAGAAGTCAATTATGACTACAAATTCTTTATTTTATAATACAAAGTTAGTTTCAACTTCCACTGAGGTATTCACTGAATGTAAATTTAAACTTTATATGCAAGAACTTTTGCTGCAATGAATTTAAGCAAACAATTATTATCACAATGATGCTAACATGATTCGCTTAAGCTTGATGAAAATGTGCAAATTAGTTCCCTACACCCTATGGTTCTCTCAGAATGTTCAAAATATTAGTTGCAAAGACACTGAAAAGGATGAAGAATTAGGGTAGATCTACATACAGTTTGTATCAAGAGGTCCACAAGAGAATACATGAGAATATTACAGTAACTATTCATACATGCATGTGTACATCATGCATCAGACTCGCAAGACACAGGAATTTCAGAAGAAACAACAGTACATGTATATAGGCCATGCTAATGGTACTCGAAGATACTAGGCTGTTAGCTGTTTTCCTTAGCGAAGCTGGTACTTAGTCATTTTATGGTACAAGTCAAGCAACCTCTTAGTCTTAGTGTCTTTAAATATACACAAGATAATACATGTAATGGAAGAGTCGTTAGAAAGAACACAGGGGCCACGGTTGTTGCCAAAACAGTAGACAGAGACAAAATACCATTGCATATGTAAGTACCAGCCACCTATAAACAGTGAAACTATGAAAGCAGTCAGATCACAGTTCACCTACGCTACATGTATGTGAACGTGAACTACATCTAGTGACTGCTTGAGCATCTCAGAACTTGATATTATGCATTATTACCTAATAATGCATATCTAAGTACATGTACTCTGAATACAGCTAACATTCTTGCTAATTAGGCAGGAATATGACTTACATTTGGAATACACTAACAGAGACTAATGTAACACAAGCCACACAAGTATTTACAATTTGACAGAAAGTCCACAAAACACAATGAACAGATTGTCCAAAATTACATTTTGGGGATTTTCACAGCAACTAGAACCTTTAATGCTATGACTTGCAGTTGACTGTTTTTTTACATAATAGATTAACCCCTTGAAACTCAACCATCATGAAGATATATGGCAGCGGTGATGCTGGCTGACCTCAACAGACACTTCTGTCATATAAGACAATGTTCGTGTTACTGTTTGCGACGCCTGAGATGACCTTTGGCTGAGCTGCTAACAATGTAGGTTGACACATACATATACTTCCATGAATATTGAGAGTCACATTTTTATAACTGCTTTTCCTGTCATTGTTCAATCCGTTTTATCGGGGGATGGGGTGGGGTGGGGGGCTCTGCGGCTGAGGTGGTTAACATGTGGGGGCACGAATGCTGTCCCTTTGAGTTCAAGTCCAGCTCATGTTGGCTTTCTCTCTGGGCATACCAGGGAAGGTCTTCCAGGTACCTGCAGATGGTCATGAGTTTACCCCTGGCTCTGCTCGGTTTCACCCCATCATAATGTTGACTGCCCTCATACAAGTCAACTATTCTGGAGTATTGCGTAAAACATCAATCAAATAAATAAATAAATACAAAAACCTTCCTCCACAATTTCATGTCAAGATTTAGTCCATGAATTCCAAGATAAAAGAACAGAATGTTGCCTCTTGCATGATATCTTTACACATTAGTTCTTCTTTCATTATGTACATATAACTTAAAACATATTTTATAGTAATTTATTGACTGTTTTATAAAGATTGCATAAAATACTTGCATAAAACCCCTCTAAAGCAAATGCACTTTTCTAGTCACAATTCAATTCTGCTTAGCGTTTGAAAAATGATCACTGGCAGTTGACATGAGCATTTTCTTCAGTTTATTGGTTTACACATGTAAGTTTTACTCATTAATTTCAATATACCAAATGCAAGTGAATACTTTATCTGTGGGATAGCCATACATGTACATGTGATAATAAGCATATGCATTTATTTACTGATCAAAACTCGGGCATTTTTCCTTTCTATAATAGTTATCAAGTTTACGGGTGGAGGAAACCAAGGTTCTCAGAGTAAACCAGCAATCTTTGGCAAATTACTCATGACCTTTCCCACGCTTAACATACAGGCTTGCACACAAAATATGTTGTAAGTAAGTACTCCATGAATGCAAGATGTATGTGCTGTGGTTTGCTTACATTCATTACAAACAATAGGGGCAGGGTAACCTAGAAATTCTGTCCAGGATGGGGATTAAATTGAGCCTTTTGCCCATTGGTTTGAAGTCTCATGCCCTACCACTGAGCCAAATGCCAGATCTTTATATCAAACTGGTCTGATAATAGAACATTTATGTACCAGTTCATTATGCTTCGCAAGATCAATGGCCTAGATGTACCAATGCTGTATGCATGCATATGGGTTAGCAAAATTTATTTCATTTATTTAAGACCTAAAGAGCAACATGTATAGATCTGCAGACTAATAAAATGGTTCAGGTAACTTACCTGTTAAACAAAGTCCTGACGTTTCAGATATCTTCCAACCCGGACAACATGGATTATCAGGGTCATCGCTGCACACATTGGGTTGCCTGCAAGGGGATACATATCGGTCTATCACCAGGACCTAATACAGTGACGGACGGCATCTGTGTTGTGACTGACCATGTCACAGCATCTTATAACAATGAAATGTAGAAAAACTTTGGTTTTAATGTTGATTTTTATTGAACTAGCTATCTTTAGAGAGCATATTTTGTTGTAAATTCTCCTGTCAACAAAACACAACCCATTATCTAAATAACCTATCTATTTATAAATTCAACTGAAAAAAAAAAAATGTTGCACAGCATTAAAAGTTTAACCACGGGTACCATGCAACAATATTGTTCCTGACAGAGACAAATGACGACTGAAAAGTGGAGTAGAGTGGAGTTTCCTTTTCATCGTTCATAACAAACATCTCATGATCTGTGATATTCAAACTTCATGGTGCAATGTTCTCTTTATAATATGTACATGTAGAGGCTGGGCCATGATTGAATGGGAAACATAACATTTGGTCAAAGTGAAGCCATGATACAGTACTGTGTTGTCTGAGTCAATTCTGGGCTAACCTATTAATAAGCACATACTGTCATTTTGGGGAAAAAAAGTATCAAAATCAACAAGTGGTACTATAGAAAACGTAACTTTCATAGATCATAGGTACTACAGTGAAGTCCTGTCCATGACTGGTTAAGCATAACAAGAAAAAAGGTACAGTGTAGGTGCTAAATTTCATGAATGTGTCATACCTTGAAACATCTTGATCATATATATTATAGTAGTTCTTTAAATATGATATTAATAATTCTTTTAAATTTGTTGCCTTTTTGTTGCCACACTGGCTGATGGTGTCTTGCATGCTTTTTCCATCATATGTGGTTACTGGTATGTGCAATAACATGTAAATCATGTTATTAAAACAAAACTTTTCATTTATAGTAACACAATTCTTGAGCACTGCATAATACCCCAATCAAAAAAAAAAAAAAATAATAATAAATTGATAGGTCTATATATAAAAATAATATTATACAGTGAAGTAGATAAATACAAGAATGGACAGCAAGGTCAGTGTGAAAAGCATACAATCCACTGCTACAGTTGCCCATATCTTATTTGAAAAAACATTTATAGCATTCATCATTCACTGCCAAATAGTCTAATAACTATATCCTCTATTTTTATTATTCTACAAAAGTGAAAGAGTAGATCTACATGATCAACCGAGACACATTTACGTACGCCTAGTTATAAATTTTTTTTTCAGCAAACTGATCATCTCTTTAACAATAAAAACAATATAAATATGTCAGACTGGTGTTACCTTCTTTGTCTTTCTGTCTCCGAGCCAAGTACTCCCAAGAAAAATAAACTGATGAAAACCAAAACTTTCACAGACAACAATACATGATGTTGACAAAATAGATTTAGCAGACGACACATTGCAGATTTGGTCACGCTCTCGGCTGGAGCCTTGCGACATTAACCTAACTAACTGGAGAGAAAGTTTTACGTACCACTCCTCGTGGTGTTCTAACTCCCTCTCTCTCTCCCTCTTCCTCTGCCCACAGAGACTGTGATTGATGGGAAAGACGTCGGCTAAGGAAAGCCACACACGCACATGCTACAGATCGTAATTTGACACTTCATCCAATTCACAACTCGTACCTTTAGCATGAAGGCTTGACTCGTACACAGAAGAGCGGCAAATAATTTACAACGGGAGCACTCTGTGTATATAAACGATCGATTGAAATAACACACATAATGGTTAAATAACAGGTTCCAAATTATCTCCTTATCTTTTTGGTGCTTTCTTTTAAGGATGCTACATTTTCATGACTTTCGATTTTTAACTAGAAAACAGAATTATTTGGTCTTATAAGCAAAATTAATCGTTTCTCCCTGGCTTGGTTTACATCAAGGAATATTATTGAACTCGTCTGCTTTAACAACGTACTTATGCTGCTATAGAGGATGAATTTGGAGTTGTTAGGTATGCCTACCAATTAATCGTTAAGTTTTTCCATTATTGAATGTTTGGAGTGCTGTCACTGTGTCTACAAAGGTGTCAAAACATTGTAGCTCTTCCAAAGCTCGTCCTTGATTCTCATTGTTGTTGCTGCTGTTGTTGTTGTTGTTGCACCATGTTGAGCAGAAGCAACCTGACAAATGTAAATTTAGATACACTCCTGACTGTGAGTGACCAAATGCTTTTGGCACTCGGTACTTTGATTGTGGCAATGTGTGTAATTAGGCCTAAGAACAGCCTGATTTTTCGTAGAACTTCTGCCATGCATTGCGAGTTGTGCCCTCAGTGTTTAGTTCAATCTGGTATATAGTAATTAGTATACCAAACTATTTCCCTAGTTGCGGATGTAATTCTTGGTATTGACCCACACAACAACTGCTTCTGATGTCGGTAAGCAACACTTACCGCATCTTCACATGCACATTAAATCTTCCCTAGCAAAAATCGATGTCAGCTAAGTGGTCTCCATAATGAACTAATCTGTTCTGAGTCTCACTGAAACAAAAAGGATCCATGACCACCGCAAAAATTCACAAAATAAATACATTTTCAGGCACTACACACACTGTGGCCTATATTTCGTTCTGATAGTCATACATACAAGTCATGTGATTGAGCCTAGAAAAAAGTAAGGTCGTTCAGGGGAGGTAATACCTAATGCAATTGTTATAGTAAGACTAGGCAAGTCTAGTCGTCCATTTGGCTGGTTCACTTCCCATGTCATTAGATGGCACTTCAGTCTCATTCATTTGCACAAGTGATCAAAATGGGTGTAGTGTCTGAAAACATATATATTTTGAATTTGTCGTGGATCGTTTTTGGTTCGGCAAGACTCAGAACAGGTTAGTTGATTATGGGAAACACTTGGTTGACATAAATTTATGCTAGGGAAGATTTAATGGGTGTGAAGTTGCGGTGAATGTGGTTTACCGTCAGTCTGACACAGTAGAAGCAGTTATTCCCCTTAACTCTCCAAACACTTTGTATAGGTCGATACCAAGAGTTACATTCTGCAACTAACTATATCCCAGATTCAATAAAGGTTAATTCATTCTGCAAACGAGGCAAAGTACTTTGTGTAATGGACTGACTGGATTTTTCAACTTAGTGATCAAAAGCTAAGGCAAGTAAATTTCAGAAATTGTTGAAATTTAATTGAACTACTCAGCGTTGTAATATGATCACACTATATACTGTGGGTATGTAGGGCCTATGAGAGATACGAGTTCACAGGACTCTCGCGTGGGGGCGCTCGCATGTATGCCCGAAGTTGTGGTTGCATGAAGGCCGTGTACCACCGGGGTTCTAACCCCAGCTTCCGGTATATGCGTGAGCACCCCCCACGCAGAACTCCTGAGAACTCGTAACTCTAATAGGCCCTATAACAACTTGCTAAAGTTAACTTGGCCCGTTATAGATGCTTGCCCTGAGACTCACCATGAGCCCATCAACCAAGGTCATCAATTTCCTCCCTGGATGGTTACTCTTGATAAATCCAATATGTAGACATTGCTTAACATACCTGCTGTAGCTAGCTGCCCAGCCTGGTGTATAGATCTTACATAACTTGTCGCTTGAGTAGGTCAGCAATCCAAATGTCTCACCAGGTCTCTTGATTTGTTGTTATTCTTGCCATAGGCATTTAAATGTCTAGCCACAATGCATCATTCTTGCAATATTTCTGAAAGTTACATCATGCACAATATAGTTGAGCACAGCAGCAATAGCAAAAACTTTCAGATCACCACGGAAAAGACGACAGCGAGTTAGCAATGCAGCTAGCCTGAAAAATTAGACATTGTATTTGTCCATCTGCACTTACAGCCTCCGTAGTGTTTCTTACCTGACATCTTCTCAGTCAGCAGTACCTAGCCGAGGGGATCGCACTGTTATTATACCACTGTTGGTTCTGGTTAAGATCACATCAAACATATCTAACTGCTTACAAAAACAGCTAACTTTTTTTCTTACTTTAATGTTTCAGAATCCTTTGGACAGAATTTCCCTGAGGTGAGGATAACAGCTACAGAAAAAATCTTCCTTCAATGGCCAATTTTTTCATTTTCTTTGACCATTAAACCTTGTTTCAAAACTACCATCATAACTTGTTCCTACCATTCGTGGTTGTCTCCTTAACCCTAAGAACTTTGTTTTTGATGAGACATTGAAATGGGTTTTGGAAACATTTGTTACCTAGTCTCCCCATGCCATATATTACTGGAATGTTATGTCCTGCCCTAAAGCAGTGCAATGTGAAGCATTTGATTCTAATATATAGAACTTGCCGAAGACAGTTTGCTTCAAAAATATGTGGTGATATAGTATGGGAAGCAGATAATTAGATATAATTTGTCAGACATACCCAAAGTCCTTTACCTAGCAGTGGCTGGACTCAGTATATTTAAGTGATAAAGAAGCAGTACTAAATTGCTGGTTTTTGTAATTGCAGATTTATTTACTTTTTGTTTTTGAATGGAGGTTAGAGAAGGTTATTGATGTTGTTTTTTAACTTTGGACTTAGGATTTTGATGGAGCCCTGGACTGTGTGAGCATCGCAGTAACATGCTCCTTTAACCGACAAGGGACACTTCTGGCTGTGGGTTGTAATGATGGAAGGATTGTCTTGTGGGATTTCCTGACACGTGGCATTACCAAGGTGATTGGTGCACATGTTCACCCTGTCTGCTCTCTCAGGTAGGTTGTTATGTGAACGAATGCACTTGTATGGCTTATCTCTTTATGTCTGTCCCTTCAGCAACTGTGTTACATTGCTGGCAGTATGACTAGTGTAACTGATGTTTGCAAACCTTGTGAGACATTTACTACACACTGTATATATCAGGTGAAGAGATACTCATTTATTCCTTTAATAGGCTCAGTGTTATTACAGAAAACAGCTCATTTTCAAATTTTATTGAAATCATTCAACTTAGCTACAGACATTAGTGTGAATAATTATTCTTTCTAATCTTTCTGACTCTGAAAAGTAGAGGAGAAGTAGTGTTTGTAAAAAACGCTCATTCCTGAAATTTTACCCAGATAGATTTCAGAGGTATTTATTGTTATTTATTGTTTTCCTTAGCTGGAACAGAAATGGACATAAATTGCTAAGTGCGGCTACAGATAACACTGTATCAGTGTGGGACGTGGTGTCAGGGGACTGTGATCGTACATTCAGATTTCCCTCCCCCATCCTCAAAGTCCAGTTCAACCCACGTGACAGGTACGTCCATCTTTTCAATACAATGGAGCTACAGTGTGAATGATTAAGATTGTTTATAAGTCACAGGAACATAGTATTATGTAGAGGACTGTCATTGTAAAACTCAGATTCTGTTGTGAATTTGAAAGTTTATTTGTTGTAAATATTGCATTTTAGTCGCATTGTGAGTTTGTGATTTGTAAAGTATTATATCACAGATTACTCTTGGTAGTTTTATGCAGATTATGTGTACTACATGTTTTGACACCTAAACTCAGGTTTTTTGAAGCCTGTAAATTAGAATGTACGTATATGTTTTGCAGTTACATTCTTCCAGTGTCTCTTCTTATTAGATATATGTGTAGATTATCATTCAGTTTATGAAATGTCAAGTAATGAGGCACATTTTTTATGTTTTCAGTGCGAAGTTTTTGGTGTGTCCAATGAAACATGCAGCTGTGCTGATGAACCTCAATAGTACACACAAAGTTATTCCCCTTGATGATGAGGTAGGATGTAACACTAACATCAGTGGCATGCATGAGACAATTTGGTTATATTTTTGATATTGTGTTTAAAGTTTATACTTGTCACTCTTTGGAAACTAGTTAATATATAACCATTGACATAGCTTCTTGAGAATGTTGTCACAGCGTTTTTACAGTAATTTTTAGCTCACCTGAATGAAGTAAGGAGAGTGGGGTACAGTTTGATTAAAATCTTTGATCAATTTTGGGGTTGCAGTGGCCACCCAAAGTACACAGATAGCCAGTTGTTAGAGATTTACATATCAAAGACCAAGGAAGTTTTTTTACCTCATAGCTCAACGTATCCTCAGGCATTCACAGGGTAGTATTTGCCTCCCATAATACATGGATTAACAATGCACTTCATGATTTGCATATCAAAAACCTCTGATATAAATTTTTGCACGAACTCCCCATAGTGTCTCTTACCACCACGATGATATACAACTCCATAACATACTAAGTCACTGCTTTGCTGTCCATATGCATACGATAAAAAGTTATAGCTGTAATAGTATAATAATATTGGCCCTTCTTTTTGATTTAATGGGAAGATCTTAGCACTATCTTATTACAGAATAATATCTGTGTATGACAGTGTCAAACATTCTACTTTATTGTAGTTTAGAGGTCAATATTTGAAAGTCTCACATGATTTGAACATTGTGCAGTTTTATGAACTGTTCAATCAGGTGAGCTCTCGTTATTCTCTGAATGCCTTTTTTAAAATCTTTCTGCTATGCAATCTTAATTTTACAGAAGTGTTTTGCAGAGCTTTGATAGTTTGTTACTTGTTAAGAGGAAGCGTTATTGTGTAAATTTGAGAGGAAAAATTGTCATTTTTCTGTGTTCCTCTGCTTACAGTCTGACCTGAATATAGTGGCATCATTTGATAGAAGAGGAGATTACATATATACAGGAAATGCCAAAGGACGGGTAACCAAATTATACTTGTTAAATAGAAATATACAACATTTTTTTGCTGTATACAAGTCGGGATCTCAAAGCTGTATCTGGAAAATGTGATTGTTCGGCTTTATTGCGCCTAATATACTAATTATATTCCGCAGGGATTGTCAGGCAACAACTGAAGTAAGTGCGTAAAATGTAAATTTGCAAGTTTGAATGTAAGAGGCAAAAAATTGTAATATTAATATTTAATAATTGTAATAGTAACAAGTTTGTTTTAATATAAAGAACAATTTGGCATGTAAGTAATACTTGTGGATATGTGCATAACTAACAGATGATTTCCAATGTTGGCAAGAAACATATTTTAATGTTTTCAGATATTCATTTTAGCTTTGGTGCATCTATACTATTTCATTTACTGTAGCGTGAGTGTTTGAACAAATCTATGCCATTGACAGATTGCAACTTTTGACTGTACTTTGGCTAAAGTCCAGTCATGACCATGAAAAAAACTGCAAATATGATAGCAATTTTGACCCATAGACGCCGTGATAAGCCACGGGTAAAAAATTTTCCACTTTTCAGTAACCTGCTACAAAATATGGAACAGGGAAGTATTCACACGCTTATCCACCTTTCTTCCATGCTTGTGTTGTTTTTGCTGTATCTACATTTTTTACCACTTTCCATTGAGTAGTTCCAATTTTCTTCCAAAACTACGTTCTTGACATGTCTTAGAAGTTATGCCTGTCAGAGAGATTTAAGACGAGCTCTGAGAAACTGACACAGCCCAAAAAAAAAAAAAATAAATGCCCTACTCGGTCATTAAATTAAAGACACTTTTGAGAAACCCTTCGGCATTCACGCCACAGTTAGAAAGAGAATTTGTTCTATGTTGCAGGTGTTGGTTTTCAAGGAGACATCAATGGAGCTGGTGGCATCATTCCGTGTTACAACAGGCACGCTAAATGCCACGTCCATAAAATCTATAGAATTTGCTAGGAGAGGCAAGTAAGTTTGTTTACCAATAGTGTTCCTTTGCCTATGTTAAGTTAATGTGTACATCCATTTTAGTATGTCCGGGTATAGAAATTATCCTCTAATTGGCTGATTTCATACTTTCTTATTCAAAATTTGAAAAGCAAGAAGCAACTGATTTTATGAGAGCCAGTGATTGCTGATGTAATTTGGAGGTAGGGTAAGGTATTTTCAGACTTTCCTGACCATAATTTTCCATGACTGCGTAATGTCATACTTACATGTATGGAAACAAAAAAAAGTTGTTTGTACAATTGGTATACTATTAATTGTTCTTTCATCTTGAGGGCTGCTACCCAGAGGTGCTGAGTGGAAGTTATTTCAAATAATTATGTAACTCCCATTTGTTTTCCAGTTGCTTTTTAGTAAACTCTGCTGACAGAATTATCCGTGTGTATGAGAGTGGGGAGGTGTTAGCATGTGGACGTGATGGAGAACCAGAGCCTATACAGAAACTACAGGATCTTGTTAACAAGTAGGTTACCATTATCTGTACAGAAACATGTATGTTGTGTGTAGAGAAACTACAGGATCTTGTTAACAAGTAGGTTATCTGTACAGAATCTACAGGATCTAGTTAACAAGTAGGTTATCTGTATAGAATCTAAAGGATCTAGTCAACAAGTAGGTTATCTGTACAGAATCTACAGGATCTAGTCAGCAAGTGGGTTATCTGTATAGAATCTACAGAATCTAGTTAACAAGTAGGTTATCTGTACAGAATCTACAGGATCTAGTCAACAAGTAGGTTATCTGTACAGAATCTACAGGATCTAGTCAACAAGTAGGTTATCTGTACAGAATCTACAGGATCTAGTTAACAAGTAGGTTATCTGTATAGAATCTACAGGATCTAGTCAACAAGTAGGTTATCTGTACAGAATCTAAAGGATCTAGTCAACAAGTAGGTTATCTGTACATAATCTACAGGATCTAGTCAACAAGTAGGTTATCTGTACAGAATCTAAAGGATCTAGTCAACAAGTAGGTAATCTGTACAGAATCTACAGGATCTAGTCGGCAAGTAGGTTATCTGTATAGAATCTACAGGATCTAGTCGGCAAGTAGGTTATCTGTATAGAATCTACAGGATCTAGTCAACAAGTAGGTTATCTGTATAGAATCTACAGGATCTAGATAACAAGTAGGTTATCTGTACAGAAACCATATGATTTTGGATGTAGGTACTAGACCTATAGCAATATGTAGGTTTTCAATGATAAATTGATATAGTAAAGTATTTGTATTACTGTAAAAATAATGTGTTCTAAGTCTGTGGATGATCAGCAGGTTTATTTATTTATTTTTTTTTTCATTTAATTGAAAATTTAACTTATATGACGGCTGCCAGCATTATGGTGGGGTTAAGCCAGGGAAGCCTACAACCATCTGCAGGTTGCTGCCAGATCTTCCCATGTACAGTCAGAAAGTAATCCAGCACAAGCAAAATTGTTCTAAAGACCATGTCTCAGTGACAGCGAAGTTGAATGCTTACATCCAGCTCCTGCTGGACTGACTGTAGCTTTCTGTTGGGGCTGCTCCTTCTATAAACCTCACCAATGCTGAGTTCAGTTTTGATGTGTTTGCAATGGGACACTCTAGGGCAAGCTACAATGTACACAAAAGGATCCAAATTTCAGTAGAACACATCGTTCTCTTATGTGACATTGCTGTGTTTGTGTACTATCTGGGTGTTTTATGAGTACACATACACCGATAATTGCAATGTAATAAAGGACAGAACAAAAGAGTTCATAGCTTTGGACTGTCTTGATACAGGCAGAAAGAGTTTTTCGAGTTCCAGGTTGAGTGTAGTTTGTTATGATACTTCAGTGAGTCAGCATCGGCATTAGGGTAGTGCTGCTACAAGGAGATATTATGATTATCAGCAATATAATGTATATGTGGACCCTTACAAAGTTGTTGAAATGTGAAAATCAGATCTCACATGAGCAAGCCTTTGATTTCAGGACTTTGTGGAAGAAATGTTGTTTCTCTGGAGATGGGGAATTTATTGTGGCTGGTTCTGCGAGACAGCACGCTCTGTACATCTGGGAGAAGAGTGTTGGGAATTTGGTGAAAATTCTCCATGGCACTAAAGGAGAACTGTTATTAGATGTTGTGGTATGTACTATTCTTTGGCTCATAAAAGAAAAGACAACACCAGGCAGGTTAAATATATATGCGTCGATAAGACATAACTTTATGTCTTTGTGATGTTTCACAACCAAGATGTTGCAGTTCAAATTAAGCATGATTGCTCACACTGAGAAAATCGAAATTTCCACTATGTTATCAGTTTGATCAATTAGATGGAAGTTATCTCTTTAACCTGAAATGATTTTGCTTACACCACCCGAAGCCTGTTTACCTTATGACCATATATTGTGGGGAATGAGTGACCTGACATACCGTTTCCAGTATCTTTAACATGTTGCACCCCATGGCCATCTAAGAATTTCAGATTAAAACCTAATTTATTGAGTTACCAAGCACATCAGAAAAAATGGTAGTGGCTGTTTAGGTCTTTCTTCTTTCTACCCCTGAACAGGGTGGGGCGCGAATAACAACTTCACCTACCTCTGACTAGTCATATCCACATCATAACATATCCCCTTCCAATTGCCACACAAAACTTTGTAATGATAATCCAAGAAAGTATAGTTTCACGCGTAAAATGCCTCCAGGCCATACTGTTGCCAGTTATTTGAACACAACCACCATTAGTCTTGTCGTTTGACTAGGTCACATGAAAAGTTGAATCGTCACCAACAGTCAAACCCCTGGACTTTTTTTTTTCGTAGTCAACTTTATTTAAGATAGTGCAAAATTATTGCACTATATATAGCCCAATTCCAAAAAATTAAAAAACAAAAAAAAAAAAAAAGACAGAAAAAAAGTCTGCTTATAGGCACGTACCCAAAATTGTATTCACCCATTTGAAATACATGCCGGCCATCTTAAAAACATGACTGTACCACATGACCTGGAGACATGATACTGTATTGGACATAAGATAAAAAGTTGTGTGGCAATTGGAAGGGGATATGCTATGATGTGGATATGACCAGCTAAGTAGGAGAAGTGGTTATTCAGGCCCCTACCTGTTGCACACTATTTAGCCAAATGTGCTGGTCTCTGACTGTAGGTTGAGCTGTCTTGAGTATGGCGTATCCGCATATTTCTCAACCAACAGTCAGTGTACTCAGACTTGTACTTTTATGGATTGCCAAAAAATGGAGACAAATGTATTCCACTAGACTTTTCAGATCAAACTGTTTTGCACCAAATACATATTTCAATACCTTCCAGCATGTACATTTATGTTAACTGATTTGCATCAGTGTTTGTCAAACGTTACCCTTTTGCTTTCAGTGGCATCCTGTCAGACCAATCATATGCTCTATATCCAGTGGCCTGGTTTCAATATGGGCACAGAATCAAGTTGTAAGTAAGCTCACCCCTAGTCTAACAATGATAAACTTAGCCATACCTACATGTAAATAAAAGAAAATTGTGGTTCCCATCTGAAAATTGCAGCCCTGTACAGGTATTAAGATTTTTTTACAAAATGAAAATTTAACTTTGTTCTCCAAGAGCTGTAAATCTGGGAATGCAAGGATTCTATTTGAAATTTTTTAGATAAACCATCATCTGTTGTTTAAATCTGACCCTGCTAGGTTGACTACAGCTTAGTCATTAGGTTTGTTTGTGTGTAATTTTTCTCCATGCATTAGCCAGGCCACCGTCCTGTAAGAGAAATAGTCTTGAATAAATGCTTTTTTTTTTTCAGTTGATTTGTAGATGTTTGCTAATTATTCATAATTTATACCACCTTCACCACCGTTATGAACAAACAACACCTGGAGGTTTTATATTTTAATCATTGTACTCGACTTGTTAAGGGCTTATGGTTAGAGATCTGGAGCATGCATTACATGGTCTGTGTTTGTTATTACAATGTAACATTTTATGATCATGTAATAGTTATAGATATTTGACATGTTTTACCTCCATCTTAGGTGATTATGTTTCAGCCTTCATTTCTTTGTCTGTTTGTCAGCAAACATAATAATGTGGAAAAAGTAACGTAGGGATTTGGATGAAATTTTGTCTACGCACAAGCCTTAGGCTGTGGACATTTTCTTCAAGTTTTGGTGGTGGTCAAGATAGCTCATTACGAGACAGATTTAAAATGCAGCATATTGTCCCTTTGTAGGAAGGGGATTTGCACATTTAAGAATGCCTTTCAATTTCATATAACTCTGTATTCTGTTTGTGTAAAACAGGAAAACTGGAGTGCCTTTGCTCCAGACTTCAAAGAGCTGGACGAGAATGTGGAGTATGAAGAGAGAGAGTCAGAGTTTGATATCGAAGATGAGGACAAGGAAAAAGAGGAGACCAAAGGTACAGTCAGACAGAGCAGAAACAATCTGTGTTCAAGTTAAAGCTTTCATTTATAACCTCTGATAAATGAGGTTCTATGCTTAATTCCTGCATTTGTTGACACAACAATAGTTGTGTCAGGAAAATTTTTTGGTATCTGGCATACCTGACTACCATCGTATGAGTGAAAAAATTCTTTAGTACAGCGTTAAACATCATAATGAAATAAATAAATTCTATAAAGTTAACTTCGAAAAAGAGAAATGTTAATTTAAGAAATGTTGAATTTATGGTGAGGCGTATTTGGACTGATGTGTGGTTTTGATTATACAGGTTTGGATGAAGAGGACTTGGAAGTGGATGTGACTTCAGTGGAACCTATCCAAGCCTTTGTGAGCAGGTAACAGTTAAACACCCCCTCCCCCTCCCCAGCTGTCTGCTATCATTGTCCTGAGTACACAACTTTTCTCATCTGGTTATCATCAAACATCACAGTTATTCCTCTTGATGTCTGCTTTGTATACGAGGAGGTTTTAACTGTTGCTGATGATTGTAAGTGTTGTTATTGCTGTTGTTGTAGTGATGAAGAGGGTGAAGATGAACAGGCCCTCATGTTCTTGCCTGTGTCTCCAGAGATTGATGAGCCAGAAGAGGGCTGGCCACAGATGCCCACTGAAACAGTGAGTAGGAAGGAAAGCTTGGAAATATGATGGAAACCTTAGTGGTTGGGACTTGTGCAATGCAGTGTTTTCCATGCACTAGATGGCAAAATGTCTTAAAATGTTATATCTTTAATAAGTCTCTCTGACTTGATGGATAATATGGTTTATTGAATCTTGAGAGCAACATTGTTTGAACTTCATTCACTATCATTCACACAAGAGTATAAATATAATCTAAGGATCCAATTTTGTTGCTGTTGGGTAAGCCTATATATACTTGTGGGTGTAATGCTGCCTTCAGTAACCCTCATTAACACCTTTTTGTTGTGAATTTGGTCAAAGGAACTAGGCTGAATCATTCGGACAGTTTCGCCATTCATGCCTACGAAATGAGATGGCAACTGTGTAGGCAGTTTATGCCTCTGTCTTGCTGGCAGTGAGTAACTCGTTGATGTTGTTGTTTTACTGCAGTGATATCGATGACATGCATGGACAGAGGGTGAGAAGGTTTAACAATGGTTAGCTGACATCTTAGTATACTTTTCATGGGCCTGTTCCTCATTTGCAATCTTTGCTAAACTTCCCAAGGTGAAGGTCACAAACTTGATACTTCAGATAACTTTCAAGTTCACGAATGATATATACGAGTCATGAGGTTGAAAGAACAAGATTCACACAGCGTGAACTCTAAAATATGACTCATAGGCCTGCTACGGAACGCAGCGTAAGCTACAAAAAGAGACTGTGGAAATCTATGTTTGCTATGGTGCATTGCGTGGTGTATCCAATAGAAGGGTCAGTGAAAATCTCTGGTCGTTATTCTGCATCTGTTTGTGTTAGCCTCAAGAAGAGAGTCAGGTCCACCAGGAGAGGAAGAGGAAGGAGACAACAGATCAGCCTGTACCAAAGAAAAAGAAAGTTAAACCAGTAGATGTGGATCTACCTCAAGCTCCCATAGATGGTAAGCGAAGTGAGATAGATTACTACAGGGTTTGAAAATTGGCCCAGCACATGTATGTAACAATTGCTTGCCCTCAGCACATGATGGGTTGTCTGTCGTACATGTGCATCTTGTACATTGACCATCTGATCTTAGTAACAGACCAGTTTGCTTTTGGCAGAAATCCACCCGTTGTTGAATGTGAAGAAGCCCCAGGATAAAAGCCAGAGTAAGAGAAGTCGTCCGAAGCCCCACCGGTCAGGAAGACTGGACAAAACCAAGACGAGGGACAGAGGTGCTAAGGGGGACTATGATTTGAAGGAGAATGCATAAAAGGTAGATGGAACAATGACTGGTTGCCTCAAAAGAAAGTGCATGTATATATTATAATAATTTCAAAGCAAGTGAGAATGAAGGCAAGGGACTTAATATAATCCTCCTGTATGTCTTAAGCTTATAGTGATTCTTAAAGATATATGTGTTACTTTGTCAACAGAAGGAAATCCTAAAAACTAATGTTGCCGGGTATGACAAATTCTGATTCTCCTTACTGCAATGCGTTTCAGTCATAAATGTTCTTGTGTATTGCCAGGGACGGGCATGCGTACTAATATCCTAAACTACAGTCTTTTCACTAGTATAAAACATTGTTTATTATTAAATTAGATTTCATGTTTATATGTTAACAGGTACAAATGTCACATGTATAATCAGGTACAATTATTGGCTAATAACAGCATTTATCTACAGATTGGCTTTTTTTTTCTTTTTCTTTTTATTTCAAGAGTGCTGCCACCTGTATAACGGGCTAAGGAAAACTCGCTTCCAGTATCAAAGCCAATTGGGATCTGCAGACATGTTGCGCCTAGCATCAGAGAACAATGACAGCTGATGGAGGGACGTCTCAATGGGCGCGATGTCGGCCTTGTTCAGGAGATCAGAATCACCAGAACACTGTTTCTTCCAGTCTCTGAGATGTGCTTCCAACTGCTTTCTGATGAATGTCTCAATCAGTGTATTTACATTGTCTTGTGTTTAAACTGGAGTGGGGAGTGACAAGGTGTACTATTTGTGACCGTCAAGCTAGTCTGAACAATATAATTAGCATTTGTACTACTGATTCATTAGCACAGCTGGAGCCTGTTGTGTATCTGTCCACAGGGGTTTTACACCATGTAAAACTGTTCCCTTCTTGAGGACTTGAGCTTTAAATAGGGCTAATGCTTGTGATGTGCTTTGAACATGTATGGAAAAAAAAAACACTATGCTTTGTTACCAGCCAAATAATTGGTTCCAGTAACTCTATTACAAAAGCAGTGCAGTGCAAATATGTATTACTGTACATCATCGCCTGTACGTATATAACTAACATTTTTACCAGATAACTAGTGCTACATGTATATGTGCAATATTTACACATTGCTACATGTATCCTCATGACCTGGTTCTCTCACTTCTCGTGCAGCCTTGGTGACAATGAGCATTCAAAGATGCATTTGTGACCATTTTGGCTGAGTAATCTTCATGGAAGACCACCTCTGTATATCTGTAGATCACATGTAGATATGTTGGACCCTCCAGTGTTCTGTGTCGTGTATTTATTTATTTATTTGATTGGTGTTTTACATCATACTCAAGAATATTTCACTTACAAGATGGCGGCCAGCATTATGGTGGGAGGAAACTGGGCAGACCCCAGGGGGAGGCCCACAACCAGCTGCAGGTTGTTGGCAGACCTTCCCATGTACGGATGGAGAGGAAGCCAGCCCAAGCCCACAGAGGTCTTGTAAGTTACATATAAAACCTCTTGAATATGGCGATAAGCAACAGTCAGATAACTGTTTTATAGGTGCTTAGTATGTGCACTTTTGTACTGATGCATGTAACTATATTACTGGAGGAAAAAATGTTTGTGAATCAGATATGTGTTACATGATCAGAGACATTGCATACTCTTCAATTCTTAGCCAAGTGGTTAAATGGCTTCCTGTTCATTCCCTATGTGTAAGCATAGCTCACAGAAGAGTTGGGTTCAGTACTATTCTCAGACAGGAAAATTTCTAGCTACACCTGCAGTGCTTTCATTCTTCTTGAGATATTGGGGGCAATAAGTAGTCGATGGTGGCCTGTGTGTTGTCTTGCATCAAATTCACTGGAGACCACTAGCTTTCCTCCAGTATGATGTGTCACAGGTGACACAGGCAATAACTCACTAAAGATCCGTTGTTTACTCCAGGCACTCTAGCCTCCTCCATCCAGAAAACTAACTGCTATCATACATGCATAAGTGAAAAATCCTGGAGCATGATGTTAACCCAGAATCTAAAAATAGAAAATATTAGTTTGTCATAATGACATAATGTTAGGATCAAGAAACATGTTTGAAAAAGTACAGGTAAAACAACCATTTGTCCAATTTCCATGCTATTTTAAGTGATAGATGTTAATATTTGTATGTAAAATTCACATACACTATTGTCCATTTTTCGTTATATTTGTCTCACCTTCATGCAAATAAAGTCCATGGAAAAGCTTACTGCTTCCTGACATCACGAAACACTCCTGGCATCAAGCCAACTTTCAGCTGTATGTTGAATGTTGGATTAAATATATTTTTCATATATGTAATTTGAGTTTTGTTATGATTTGGTCTTTCATCATGAGATGTTGCTGATAATAGAAGAATTCTAACCTTCTCATGGAAATTGCTGATTTAGTGTGCCATTAAAGGTGAACTACAAAGATTTTGTGATTCTGTTGAAATTTACAAGATGCATACGTAGTAATGCGATAAATATTAGGATGTTACTTGTATTATTTCTACTGGATACGGCAGTTTGTGTCATATATATTATTAAATTATTGAAATTTGCACTTTCCATTTTGGTAAATGTGAATAGACATAAACTTTCAAGAATTTTGACCAATACCGATAGTGTTAAAATATTCGGAGAGGTAATGCTTATTTTCCCTGCTTTGGGTGGAGCGCACAATGGTGTCCGTGCTGTGCCGATTATAATTTCTCATTATTATTAGGCATTGTTTTTAGAATATCAGGGAGATATTAATCCTTAATTCGTAAAGGAACCAACTTTTCAGAATAAACTTATTGTTATACCATCTACTAACCCAGGTACGAGTGGACTGTCTCAAGATGTGTGAGCTAACATAGCACGTGATCTCGACTTACTCGTCACAACAGATAGCACACAAGAAAATGGCGTCAGGAAACCGTGGGGCGGTTATTTTACTGGGTTTATCGTTTCTTGCTGGTGTCGTGGTAGGTTACAAACTGAAGTCATTCCGTGTTAGATATTTACAGAGGAAAAGGGACCGATTGTTGAACAGGCTGAATGACACACAACATCAGTTAAGAGTGGCCACGAGCTCTTGATTGATGAAGGCCACCCTCCAACCTGCTGAAGAGACTTACATGGCCTCGGGCCTAGTACCTGTGCACTACCATGCACCATGAACAGTAGAAGTTAGTAAAAACGAAAGACATCCCTCATTATCTGACGTACCTTGCCCACGAATACCTCAAAGCCTGTCAATTTCCACAAGAAATTATGTGCCACAGACCTAGCTGAGAGCCTTTGACAGTTCTGAGACATCAAGCACATAATTGAGTTGTTCTTGGAGTTGGTTTGGGGGCAAAATCTAACTAAAAACGTCATATACAGCAACACAACATCTTGTGGTATATTCAAGTCTTCACACTACATCCATCAGCCATTTGGATGTAGTCCAACATATCCTCCTCTTACCCTTGGGCATCTTTGTTCTCATGGTGCATTAACTCGAACTTCTGTGAAGCAGTCGTCTGATTTGGTTGTGCCATATGAAGGTAAGAAGGTACTCATTGGGAATTTGCTGTATGGAAAGTTGCAAAACGAAATTTTGGATCTACCCAGTTTTCGCCCACTCAAAAGTTTAGAGTGTACTGGAGAGAAAAACTGGCTTCTGATATAATCCTAACCAGAAATGTCTTGGATTGCCAGTATGGAAAGGACAGAAAGGAGGCCCATAAAAAGAAGATGAAAGAACAAAAAGGTATTACGGTAATGATCGTTTCAATAAATTAAGCTAATTAGTTGCCAAGTGGGGTAACCCTCATTCGAGCAATGGAGTTTTAGGAGTTCCTGTGAGAAACAACACCAAATGTGTAAATGTATGGTTTCAGAAACGTCTGTTGCAGTTAATAGATCACAACTACGTCAAACTTGGCTGCTTGCAGAGCCAGGCTTCAAAAAAGGTTAAACTGCCCAGCTCTGGTCAGCATACAGGAAATTCTTCAGTTCCCACATTACAAGGTTTGCTTAAAGAGGCGGCACTGGAGATTTTTGACAAAACAATCTATATTCTCTGATGAAATCAAATTTTCTGTATTTATATAGCTCAGATTAATGTGTCTTTTTGTTAAAAGGGGGTGGGGTGGGTGTGTGGTTTACAGGTTTTTCTTTTTCTCCAACATCAGATGATGAATTGCATGACTGAATGGCACATGTGCTTGCTCTCTGCAGTTCGATGATAAATTTATTACACTGTTACCTACATGTAGCTACAGGATATTGAAATATATGGTGACAGTAACCCTCATATTGGGTTATACTGACACCAGGTACTTCCTTATCCTTTTGCTGAGTAACTAAGTAACTAGTAAAGGCTGGCACCCTGGCCATAAGTTCACATATATTCAAAAAGGCTTACAGATTCACTGTATTAATTTTGTGAAGCATTTTAAACAAAATGTTTTCAGATTTTCAGTATGAAACTATTATAACCTTACCATTTGAATGCCAACATGAAAACCATGTTACTAGACTGGTATGTTGTTTGCGACAATACTTGCATTGGTTACTTCGCAAATTTTTTATTTCATGATATATATGTAGTTATTGTGTATCACTTCATTACTTTAGTTTACAAATACATGTACAGTATGTTTGTCAAGGGTTTTGAGATCATGAATAATAATCGCATAAATCTGACAAAAGTACAGTTGTACATGCTGTTGAACATAATGCATGTAACTGCGCACACAAGTTAATGTATTTGGCTAAGCAATGTTTAAAATACTATTGGGATTCTGCTAATTGGGTTTTTCTGCTTTTTTTTTCCAATATGCAGGATGCAAGAAGTATGCAAGTTTTGTATCTGGCAGTCATTGTTACAGTCATTTGTGTGTTTATTAAACCTATGTGTTGTAAAGAAGCTTACCTCTACTGCATGGAAATAACCTACATGTAAGTTTATGTCATTTTATCAGTTTAAACATTTTGCATACAGCTGTGTTGACTAGCTTGATCCAACGGGCAGAAACAACCAATCCACTGGACGCATAAGCTGATGAATATTAATAAATATCCACTATCCAATCAAATCGTAGTTTCTGTGACAGCATAGGTGGAACAGCAACAAAATGCATAGTTTTTCTGCATTCACAGCCATTGGCAGGTAAAATACGACAATAAAAGCACTTTTCACTCCTTCGAGGAGTGAGGAATAAAGACAGCAATGGGCGCCCAGTTGCAGGTTTGCTGTAATAAACATGATGTCTAAATACTTCTAAACCATTTGATCACCTTTTCATTTTAATCAACCCAGTGTTCATAAGTGCTTTCACTGCACAGAGCATTTGACTGGCTTGTCTGAAATTTTCTATTTGCATAAATCCTTTGCCAACTTGAACTGGTATGTATCTGATTGGATAACAATGATCTTTTCGGTAGGAAGACTTGCAGCCATCTGATCAAGGTAGTGAACGGAATGATATAAAAACGTAGCGATAAATGCACTGTCTCACTTGATTTTTATAATGAAGATTAGTTGATGTGGGTAAAGTAAATAATCACCAGTCCTCAAAAATATATATTTCCATAAATTTACAGCACTCTCCTACTTGTTACATCTGAGCAATCTGCACTCTCTGATTAAGCAATCTAATCACATAGTTCAGAATGATAACACCAGGGCATGTTGTATGCATACTACATTGGCCCCTTTGTATGTGTTCTAACCCTGTACATAGATGTACCTCATGTTTTTCCAATACCTTTAGCTTGCCATGATGAAGTAATGCAATATATTGTTAATAACGTAGTGAAGTTAGGGACCTCTTGCAAGCGATTGTGGGCTAAGCTGACTATTTAACATGACATTATATGTTTTTATGCGTCGTGATAGTTACAGTCAGCTTAGCCTACCATCACTTTTGTCAAGTGGCCCTTGGAATTTACCGTCTTCTTAAACATGAACTGCAAAGATTTTGTCATATCTGGGATATAATATAGATATCCATACTATATCCCGAATCATGTGTATTGAAGCTTACATATCAATGGTAGCAGCTTTACCTTGTATTTTTTTTTCTTGATAATGTTTAAATTTAATCAAACTGAGTAACGTGTAACGTGAATATATGTCACATGAATATTTATGTGAATTTAACTTGTTCCTGTCAAGTCCATGAAATACTGCGTTTAGAGTGAGACTTTGACCTGGTTTATAGTTGGGCTAAAAAAGGCCAGCCAGGTAATATTACTAGTTCAGGAAGGCATTTCATAATATTTGTTAAGCTACATGTATACATAGAGTACAGCTCAGACTAAAAGCCAGTTGTTTAATGCTCGTATCGTGCTCTGAGATACTGAATAACGCTCCACTGGCACCTGACAAACCCTCTTCTGGGCCATGTTGGAGACCTGCTGAGGCGCGTAGGATTATCGTCGCAAGGCGTGAATATAGTTGTGTTTGCAGACGTATCCTTGTTTGCAGGCAAAAGATGCAGTCCCCTTGTTGAGTGGTAAATAATTTTTCACTGGCAGAGGACTCCCACAACATGGAAAACCCTCTACGAAAAAACGCAAGATATTTGTCCATCTTTTAATTTGTTATGGGTACTGTACAAAGAATGAGCTGGTTTTAGCAGTTGTGGTGATCCATTACAAATCTGGATTGGACTCACTCGTAAATCACTACTTAAAAGAAGACCGACACTTTGCGATCAAAAGCACACACATTGGATATTTTGCTTCAGTTTCATGTATTGTGTTAGTGTTTCAAAAATCTTTTAAATTCTTCAAACAAAACTATATTTTCCGTCATCAACTTCCCACAGCCAGAGAATAGGCGCACCATGTGTGTGATCTGTCACAGTGGACGAATCACTGACTCTGCAGGTGACTGTCTGTATACAAGCCCTCTACAAAGTCCTTGCAAGGCTTTTAGGATTGCGCTAATCTCCTGTTTGGCTTTGACTTTTGGACTGAGCTGTACTGTATGGTATTTAATTTCAGGGTTTCTTATCTGGGTCTCTTATCTCTTATCCTACTCTAGCCTGTGTATTACCTTTGTCACTTCAGGTATTAAACGTTCCTGTAGATTTCGTTGTGTGTTAATCAAAAGGAACATACTGTTAGACCCTCACTGTACATGTGAGTACCTTTTGGGATATGTAATTATTATAACGATATAAATTGTGAGAAATCCATATTTTTGTATTTTGTTTTAAAGAAAAAGTCTTGTGCTCATGTGTAGGGAATATTAACCTGTAGGTTTGGTATGGTAACCCCTGTCATCATAGTTCATGGTGGGGCATGGGCGATTCCAGACCACATGGCAGAAGCAAGTGTAGCTGGGGTGAAGGCTGCAGCTAGGGCAGGTTATGCAGTTCTGCAGCAGGGAGGCAGCGCTGTGCAGGCGGTAGAAGCTGCCATCACACTTATGGAAGATGACCCAGTGTTTGATGCGGGTAAGCAAGGACAGTACATTCTCAGTATGTGTACAAATTCATTATTTTCTTTTTTAAATGTTTATTTACTTTTACTTATTTATTTATGCATTTACTTATTGATTGATTTATTTATTTATGTTGTATTTGTTTATAACATGACTGGACCACTTCATCTTAAGTGGATCCTTTGTGAAATAGTGTCAAATTATACAAAATTTATTGTAGAAGAAGAGGAACCTGATTTCAGGCTTTTATTGAGGCAGAAGTTTTTGTCATGCTTCTATTGAGTCTGCTCAGATTTGAATTCAAAATCCACAAGTCTTAATTTGATACAAGCTTTGGTACTCTGCTTTTGGCTTGGCCGTCAGTCCTGAATTCTCCACACTCTCTCTTCACTCTTCTATCTTTAAATCCAACACAGCCCTAAATTCTACACACCTGTTGTTTGTCTCACCCTCAAGTATAGCTATCCTGCTGTCACTCAGTCTTGAAAATCTCCATATATATATATATATATATATATATATATATATATATATATATATATATATGGGCTTTTATCTGAGACTTACTGCATTTTGCTTTTGCAGTGATCATGAGTGTTTGTTTTTTTTTTCTGTAACACCCAAAGAAAAACAGTAGTTTCTTTATCTCCACTTAAGCATCATATACAGGCCTTAAACTTATATGTTGGCATCAAAATTATAAGTATTTTCTGATAACAAATCAGTCTTCACAATAAGTTCTTAGGGTGACCCAATCCGTCCCTATCCTGTGTTGCAGAGACTGGCTTAATCCTCAATTCTGCATACATGTATCCATTTGTCTGCCACTTATTCTTGTGAATCCTGTGTTGCAGACTGGCTTTGTCCTGAATTCTCCACACAGATATCCATTTGCCTGCCACTTATTCTCATGAATCCTGTGTTTCAGAGACTGACTTAGTCCTGAATTCTCCATACATATATCCATTTGTCTGCCACTTATTCTTATGAATCCTGTGTTTAGGAGACTGGCTTAGTCCTGAATTCTCCATACATATATCCATTTGTCTGCCACTTATTCTCATGAATCCTGTGTTGCAGAGACTGGCTTAGTCCTGAATTCGCCATACATATATCCATTTGTCTGCCACTTATTTTTATGAATCCTGTGGTTAAGAGACTGGCTTAGTCCTGAATTCTCCATACACATATCCATTCTGAGATAGTCACTTATTCAGATGGATCGTATGGTTTACAGGAACTGGCTCAGTTTTGAACTCTGCTGGAGATGTAGAAATGGATGCTGTCATCATGGAGGGATCACAACTGAATGCTGGAGCTGTGGCCTGTGTGCAGAACATCAAAAACCCAATACAGTTAGCCCGTCTTATCATGGAGGAGGTACAAGTGACATACCTGTACACTCAATTTTAAGGCATTTCTCTTCTAAAGTTTGTTACTTTTTACAAGGAAACTTGCCAACTTGAATCCATCAAGCAAGTGAAGTCGAATTTATGAAAAATGAAGAGTTTACATGGTGAAGAATCCAAGTTCTGTTCAGGGGACCATTCCATTAAGTATATCTCTCAATTACCCAGGACATGTGAGATGTTAGTTTCTGAGATTCACCTGCTGTCGTTCTGGTTGTAGAAGTGGTATACAGGCCTCGTTGGACAACTCAAGTAGTCTTACACTAAGTTTGCTTAAATTGATTTTCTTTCAACCACTATGGCATAAATGTATGGAGCTCACTCTGAATTCAAATTTTAGACAGATCACGTGTTACTGGTGGGAGAAGGGGCCAATAAGTTTGCTGAGGAGCGTGGTGTTGAGACCGTACCACAATCCACTTTAGTCACAGACGATGCTCGCAAATCTTGGGAGAGATTCATGAAATTTCGAACGACCGTTGATGTTCTCTTTAGAGACAGGTAAGTCTTTTCAGTGATATTCCCGCGTAAGTCCTGTTAATAAGTGTGGTATACATGTAGGTAAATAAACTTCAGAACTCATTATAATAACTTCACTAACTTTAAAGCACATGTAGGTCTCTACATTAGAAGCCAGAGAACAAAGCTAAATTCTGACACAACTTTAATGAAAAAAAGGCAACCATAGTAAGTATGCCAAGTACTTCATCAGCCCATCATTTGATTTATTTATTTATTTGATTGGTGTTTTATGCTGTACTCAAAAATATTTCACTTATACAATGGTGGCCAGCATTATGGTGGAAGGAAACCAGGCAGAGCCTGGGGGAAACCCACTACCATCCGGAGAGGAAGCCAGCAAGTTTTAACTGACTTTTGAGGATCAATTTGCTGTAGTGTTTGCCCAGTTTTCTCTTTTTGTAAACTTGACCATCATCAGAATTCGTGATATATTTTGCATTCTAACACTATAACATATATTTGAACTGTATGTATTCACATCAGATTTCAGAACTACTGATGGGGTGTTAAGCCATAATCAATTCAGTCATTCAGATTTCAGAACTACTGATGGGGTGTTAAGCCGTAATCAATTCAGTCATCCAAATTTCAGAACTGCTGATTAAGCTAAAATTTAATTAATTAATTAATTCATGCATTCAAAGTCACTAACTACTGCTGTGGCATTAAAACCATAATCTGTTCATTCATTCATTCAAATTTAACAACTGCTCGATTGATTGATTGATTGATTGATTCAAATTTCAGAACTACAGTTGCCTGCCCCCCCATTGGGTGTGACACGGTTGGAGCCACAGCACTGGACAGCTCTGGCAACGTCGCGTTTGGAACATCCACAGGAGGTATAACTGCCAAAAGACCAGGCCGGGTGGGAGACAGTCCTCTTATAGGTAATGTACATACAAAGATTACACTGTACACTGAAACTTGTCTGTGTGGAATCGTGGAAATGTGATGTAACAATTTTAAAGGATACATGAAAAGGAAGTATAAAACAAAGATTATGTTTCTATGCCAAATGAAGAAAATTATGCCCCATAATTTTTGTTTAAAAAAATTTCATTTTGAGGGTATTTTTTACCTGATAATTACCCCTCTGTATTATGCATATTTTCTGTCAGTGATCAGGTTTTTCAGAAATTACATCATCGTTGACCAAACTCGCTGAACACCCTCAAAGTGCCCTGAGCGTGGCAAACCGTGTTCCTATAGTGTGGGCAAGGGACATGTACACAGATACTGAACTTTGGGCCAGCTTAGCGTTCCCATTTGGTCTGTTCCACACACCCCCACCCCCATTCGACCTATCCCAACAGTTCTTTTTAAACAGGGATCATCATTGAGGTCACCGCTGCAAGCTACTTAATTTCAAGACTGACCGCTGGGGCCTTAAGAAAACTACTTTGAAGCTATTTTTACCCCCCGCAAAGTAGAAGTTGAAAAATTTGTTTGTGCTGTTAAATGTTATTACACATGATAATCTGCACATCGAGAAAGAAAACCAAAGTGTTTCATGTGTCCTTTAAAGGGACATAGCCATTGTTTTCTGATGTGCTTGGTACCTCAAGAAATCAATGTGTATTCTGAACTTCTTATGAGGTCATGAAGTGCACCTTGCTAAAGCAACCAAAAACATGGTATTGTGTCAAAATTGATAACATGGCAGAGCTTTCGATTTTCTCAGCAAAGTTATGCAGCATTACAAAGATGAAAAGTTATCCTTTTTAAACTTCATGTGGGGCACATGTAGTTTATTGATGCATATACATTTTGTCTGGACTGGTCTTTTCCATCTACTTTTAACCTGTGACAGTCACAGGGTGATGATAACTTGATATGACAACTGGATTGATTACCATATGTCATTTTTTTTAAAGAAATTAATTAAAGGTGTTTCCTGCAAAGATGGTATTCAAGATTTATGCACATGGAAAATCTACAGGCAAAAACACTATAAATTAATACTATATGTACAGATAAAAGTTTAGGCAGAAGAATTTGTTTTGCCACAAGTGAATGATTTGGATTTCCGGATGTCCATGCTGTTCTTGTCTTTGTGGTTCAGGGTGTGGTGGTTACTGTGATAATGAAGTGGGGGGCGTGTCAACCACTGGCCATGGGGAGGCAATCATCAAGGTCTGCTTAGCAAAGCATACCACAGATCTCATGAGAGAAGGTAAGGATCACTGAGTGGCTTGCTAATAGAAGTTAGGTAAGTGCATTTAAGCTGTTGGTCAACATGTATAGAGTCTGGTGAAAGGCTGACATGAAAGGCTGATATGAAATGACTTTAGTCATATGGTTTGATCCAACCTTTCAGGATGTATTGCGATTATATGACAGTGGAGAAGGGTGCTCATTTTTATTCGTCCCCACCATTAGGCAAGCTGTATTATGTTATAGCAATTTTGTCTGTCTGTCAGTTCGTGTTCGTGTCTGGGCTATAACTCCAGCAGTTTTCCATAGTGAGTTTTGATTTTTGGTAAATAGATAGATAAACAGATGACGATGTGTCACGAATCACCTTTGTTCATTTTTGCAGTTGTCATGGTAACCAAATAGCCATACTATATAAAGAGAATTGATTTCATGTCCGGCTGCAATTCCAAATGTTTTCCGCGAAAAAGTTTTCATTTTTGGTGGACATTTGTCCACTGCGCGGTTGTCATGGCAGCCACATACCTATGATCAGCACCCATGAAGATTCCCCTCAGCGGTACGGTTGCACATGTAATCAGCACACTGCTGCTAGTATTCTATTATACATTTCAAAGAAATGCATGTCTTGGGGCATATGATGTGTTCACTTGAACTCCTACTCTCAGAAAGTTAGGAGATTTTTATTTATAAAGTCTTAGATAGCCATGACTTCATGGGCGTATTTTCAGTAGCTGTGTCTCTTTTTAGATTTTATAGTGAAGTGCAGAAATTCTTTTCAGGAAAAGGTTCAGAATACATTTTTTTTTGCAGTGTTTTACTTATATATATTTCAAATTAACTTAGGGATTCATACATGTCAATTTTAGACCCCGGTATTCGGGGGTAAAAATATGGCCTAATTTTCCGACGCTGGTTGAGTAAATGGACCCAAGCCATGTTGTTCCCCCACCTACAGTGTTCACAAACGAACTGCCATCAGAGAAGAGTGTCACTGCGCTGATTTGAGACCCAAGCATCCTTTTAGCACGCAATGCTGATCACATAACCATCTGTCTTCAGCAAACTTCATGGTTAGTCCAGCAGAATCAGGCCTGTCTGACCCCTCATTAAATCTGCGTGTTGACCTGCGTAACCCAGTAGAAGCACAGAGCCTTGTCTGCAAAGCACATTCGATGTGAGTGAGTGAGTGAGTGCTTGGGGTTTAACGTCGTACTCAACAATTTTTCAGTCATATGACGACGAAGGACTCCTTAGGGTGTATAGAACGCACCTCCTTGTTGCAGGACGGATTTCCACCACTCTTTTATTTAGTGCTGCTTCACTGAGACGATTTACCGAAGGCAAGTAAGCCGCCCCGACCGAGCCATTATACTGATATGGGTCAACCAGTCGTTGCACTATCCTCTTCATGCTGAGCCATGTTGTCGTATGTAAGATTTACGGATTCTTTGTATTAAAAACTACAGTGTACAGTGCAAAGTGCTATGTATAACAATAAAAAAGAAGGCACATGTATCGATTTTATATAGGGAGCAGGCAGCTTTTTGAGTTAGTTACTGAAGCTAGCCTGCTCGGTGAATTTACTATGGTTGTGTATCTGTGCATGTCAAGTCATCATTGTGACAAATTGAAACTGAAATTTTGTAATATCAGACTCAAAGCAGAGAACTTCACTTCAAACCTGTGTCATCAAACAATCCCCCAGAGTGGCCCCTTTTTATGTTGACATCAGTCATTATGTTCTTCCCAGCTTGAGACCCCCGCTCGAGCCCCTTGTTTAGGCACCAGAAACGATTATGATTAAGACTGAGAAAAACATGAACTGTTGGTGCTAGGAGTACAGACTAACTGCTCACTGAAGTGTGAGTTTGTTTATTACATGCTCTCCTGCAACTCTGAGTGACACCACAGCCAACGCAGTGAATCCTGGGATAGACTTTCCGAGTGCCAGGTGGACACGTTAGGACATTTACCGTAAACCTTATATCTCTGTATGTGCACATATTTACTTTTGATATGATGTTTGTTAGTTCCTTTCTTTCCTTTAATATAACAACCAGCAACTCAACATGCATCACCATGGTTTATAACTGTTTTAGTATACAATGTGTATCTCTGATCAGGATAATACAGTTGTAATAGTATCTGTACATATCAGCAATCCTTCTCTCTCACATTCACAAAATTACCAGTGATTAAAGTGGAATTAAACTAAACATCAGGTTATAGTCGGTGTGTAAAATATAAATAAACTCAATCAGGACCAGAAAAAAACGCGATTTTGAGTTTGGTGTTGTGTGAATACCTGTAACTACAAACGTGTTCATTTAGAGTTTCCACAAAATATTATAAAGAGACCAATAATTTAATGGCTTACAAATGAGAAATCCTGAGTAAAAGAACACCATTCTTGGAATATTTGTTTGATCTCAGTAGATAAGCATGTATTGCTGACATCAGAAAACAAAGCTTCAAGATAAACAAATTTGACAGGCTAAGGCTAGATTTACCTCTGCCAAAGAGTTCTGAATTGTTGCAGCCATAACCATGTTTGTTCTGATTGATTGTTTCCATGGAACATGCAGGAAGAAATAGACAGTAGTTTTGCCAGAAAGGGTCCAAAGTCAGTTCGTCTGTGTCTTGACTTCCTGTCAAGCTCAGGCTTTCCTGACATTCATAAGCGGAGGCATTTGTATTTGAGGAAAGTAAATGTGTTTGGTGAAATTTGTGAACTTAAAAGATACGATTTTATGCAAATTATAGTTGGGGATATTGCTTGGTATTCATAATAGTTTGTGATTAAAAGTTCTGCATACAGTTATCAGGCACACAAAACATGACCATTTTCCCACTGATGAAATACAGCTTTTTATTGCACTATTATCAGTATTAGACGTTACACTTTCTGAATGTAGCACAGATTCTGCTATTTATAATCCACTTTCTAAATAACATCTACCACTTCAGTCTGATTGATAGTACTGATACAGAGGTTCCCATTGTTAATTTTTGCAGGTCTATCCCCTCAGAAGGCCTTGGAGTCTGCCCTGGAGTTCATGACCTCTCGGGTTAAGGGATCAGGGGGTGGGGTGGCTGTTAGTAAGGATGGACAGGTGGGCCTGCACTTCACAACTCAGAGGATGGCCTGGGCGTGGCTCAAACAAAACCAGCTTCATTACGGGCTTGACCATCAGGAGGATTGTGTGGAAAAAATTTCCTGATAAATTACTTAGTGGATAATTTTTTTTACTTATAACATAATATTAATATATAATATTATCGAAACACGTTTTTGAGTTTGTAAATTTTTGTAAAAATCCAAATAAACCTTCTAGACCTGTTTTCCCTCTATATTATGTATACAGTACAATTTGATCATTTAAACAAATTTAGAGTTTTCTTTGTTGCATTAAAGCTCCCATGTTATACTAAAATCAGACCAGGTTGATAATCACCTAAGTTTTTTTTTATGTGAACACTTCTTACATCACTGTTAAATTGAATTTGAAAATAAAGGTGCATCAAGGTGTCACTTAGGTCTAACGGACAGTAAATAAGTTTCCTTTTAGTTGAACACCTGCAGGCTATTTACATGCGCTTTGTCAGTAAGTTGCTCCAGTATTTGATAAGATTCTCTGTCCTTTTTCATCATTCTCATGTTATAGAATTGCAAATCAAAAAGGACAGATGACGAGATCTTGTTAATGCCATGCCATTAGTGTTCGTTCTGTATAGTGGGGAAAACGAGAATAAGTATTATACATCAATTAAGTAAATACAACAAAAAAAATGGATGTGTTGTTTTGTAGTCCTTTTCTTAATGGGCATTCATTTGACAAGAAGTGGATAAACATTGCAGGCCTACATGTACTCTTATGGAGAGTGGTTCTTAAGAATCCAAAGTCACAGCGCTATTCGGCTTTGTGCAAGAGATGGTGCCTTTGTTGGCTCCGTTATCCAAGACACTCATCTTGCTGCAGACTACAGACCATTGACCAATGAGATCATGT
The DNA here is from genome assembly GCF_032854445.1 of Liolophura sinensis. Classification (NCBI taxonomy): domain Eukaryota; kingdom Metazoa; phylum Mollusca; class Polyplacophora; order Chitonida; family Chitonidae; genus Liolophura; species Liolophura sinensis. The sequence goes on along the minus strand of NC_088300.1, from coordinate 17,943,640 downwards.
TTTGAAATCCACTTTCCACTGCAGTTATAAAGACCACAAACACCTAGCTGTGGTGTCTTCAGATCATTTGTACATGTACATAATACAGATAAATGTTCTCAGGTAAAGAGTACATCTTGGTGGCCAGATAAAATGACACTGTCCTGTGTAGTCTTACACGAAGTTTGTGGGAGACCACTTGCATGATATACACGGCCCCATCTGCTTTCCCCCTTCATAAAACTGGTGGCCATTTTATGAATGAAAGAAAATAAATCCTAGCATTTTCTTCATCTCAGTTCAAATTTTAATGGATTTGGTAGCAATGCTACCAAAGAGGTCGTCTGTAGAAGGCACCTGAATGCAAAACCTCAGCTCAATACATAATGTACAGAATTCAGGAATTTTGTAAATTATGGTAATGAATATTCATTCAGAGCATCGACAATGGAATTCCCCTATCACTGTACTTTATACATACATGTCTGTAAAACTTAAGCTCTCTCTGAGATGCAGCACTTCTTGAAACCACACCCAACATTTAAATGGTGAATTTTGTAATTTACGGTAATTAATATTCACAGTGTATCAATGATAGAACGTCCCCAACACGTAACCCTCCACTCCATACATGCAATATTTTTTGAGATACCACATACCAAACATACCACATAGCAAGTCTCTAATGGTTAGAGGCCTGGGATCAAACCCAGGTCGGATCGTACCAAAGACTTGACAAACGTTGCAGCGTCTCTTGGTGCTTAGCACTGAGAGGTTAGAGCAAGGAAACAGGATTGGTTGGCCTGGAGTGTGATGTGACTGGGTGGGGTGTCACATCTGGTGTCTTTGGCATGACACTTCAGTGGCGGCAGCACTTTGGCGGCAGCACTTTGGCGGCATGGACTCACCCTGCTAAGCTGTAAATTTTTACAGTTTACATTATTTGATAGGACCACAGCAAATCATTGATAGAACACCCCCCTCCTGATATTGTGCTATACATGTGTGGAAAACCTAAGTTCAATACATGCAGTTCTTTTTAAGAAGCTATATCTGTACTTTGTACAGGTGAGCTAAAATAAGAATGACACAATGAATAAAAAGTTCCAGTTGGGAACTTTACAACGAAAGTAACTTTCGCCTATGCTGAGTAGTTTATTGTCCATTCCTACATTTGTACTGAATTATGGCTTAACTGGTTTATACAAAATGCTCAAGGCCTCCGTGGCTCAATTGGTTAGGGCACTAGTGCAGTGTAATGACCCAGAGGCCTTTCGCCAATACGATCGCTGTGAGTTCAAGTCCAGATCATGCTGGCTGGTTTGTCAGCAACCTGTGGACAGTAGTGGGTTTCCCCAGGCTCTGCCTGGTTTCCTCCCACCATCATGCTGGCAGCCATCATATAAGTGAAATATTCTTGAGTAAGGCGTAAAACACCAATCAAATAAATAAATACAAAATGTTCCTGTAACAACAAAGGACAATGGTTAATCCAGCCTGGACCTGAGTTGCCATTGCAAGTGAAAAGAAACCTCATTTGTCTTACAATGTGTGTGTAAGATAAAACATCCCCTACTGGTATATTCAGGTATCAATCCAGCCATAATCAGTAACTTTCAGACCCGATAACAAAGATACAATATTAAACGTGATATCTTTATTGCTTTTTACAGCTGATATACATGTACAGTATCGGTATAATACAGTGGCCAACACATATAGCTCACAGCATGTCTGCAACAAAAAATCAACTCGGAAACGTAACATTTTCAACAATTTTAAGGAATTTTGTTTTCATAACAATATTCAAATGAATGTAAAAATGTTCATTCAGAGTTCAGTTGCAAAAAAAATCTTCACCATATTGACATTTACAGTTATTTCAAAGCTCTGGGTGTAGCTCTTCAGTGAAATTTTTTAGCATTCACATTTGTTTAGAGCATCTCATGAAAATAAAGTATTAATTTCTCACTTCATATCTGATAGTTTGTTCATTTCAAAAGGTAACTTGTTTCACTCCATATAACAGTTAAATGCAAAATATTTAAAAATAAGATATGTTCACCCACCCTGGTATGTTCCAATCAAGAAAGTTATCTATCAAAATTGTTCCTTATTATGCTCAGTGGGGTCTGATGACAGCTCATCCACTGAGAAGGAAACACAATGGGTGGTCTGTTTGACCTGAGGGGCTAGCTGCAGGGTCATGTCATGACTGTTTTACAGCCCTCTTCAGGAATGACAGGTCCCATGCCGCTGACAAGTTATCTATCAAATTGTCTCTTATTACTTCGTGAATCCTTCAATTTTCTTATTTTACATATTAGTCATAGTTTAGACATGTATTTTTCAGTAAGCACTACATTATAAACAAGCACCCTCACACAGCATTGTGAAATGACATATATGCCAAGAACTGACTTCCTTTTGGATGTGAAATTTAAAACCATATTCTTATAGTTGTCAATTAAGAAACACTGTCTTTCTCTTATGCAGCTCTTTAATTTCGATAGTTAAAGAACACCTTGTTCACATCTGGCATCTTTCAGGACAAGAAGTAGTTGCTGAATGTGCATTAAAACATACCAAAATACATGTCATAACATAAACATCAAAACTACAAGTAAATCCAGAAAACAAAAGTCTGACAAAGAAAACAACTGGAAGCTTGATAACTGTTTCTCTAACCAAATTTTCTGTAGAAGCACATAACGAAGAAAATTACTGTGAATGATGTGTTAAATTTTCCAATATTAACACACACACATATATATATATATATATATATATATATATATATATATACACACACCACAGGACACCTGATCCAAGTCCCTGCTGCTGAACACTTGATGAAGTCATTCAAAAACACGAACAATAACTGCTTGCAAGGAGCAAGGAATATATGATGTTTGATCCAGGTTGGTTTGTCTGGGTGGAACGTCTGCTCACTCGGTACACAATAATTAATGGCAGAGACCAAAGTAGGTTACTGCGTGTTATGTTTGATTTCATACACCCCCCTCTTCCAGAACTTGTCTGATGAACACAGCTGGTCATGAAGATTTCTGTACAAGGGAGATAACTTGCAATGCGAACAGGTTGCTTCACGGAACTTTGTAGATGTTCAAATTGAGTTTAATAATAAAAATTTTGAAAATTTCTTTCAAAAATCAATCCAAATTGAATGAATATGACCAGATACTGAGTTTTTTTATTCAATCAATGTACCGAATACCAGCTTGTCCAGATGACTTCTATAAACCCCTGCAGCGCCATGTCCACACTGAACCATGACTGTGTCTAAGCTGAACCATTGCCATGTCCACACTGAATCATCACTGTCTCCAGACTGAACCATCGTCATGTCCACACTGAATCATCACTGTCTCTAGATTGAACCATTGCCATGTCCACACTGAATCATCACTGTCTCTAGATTGAACCATCGTCATGTCCACACTGAATCATGACTGTCTCTAAGTTGAACCATTGCCATGTCCACACTGAATCATCACTGTCTCTAGATTGAACCATTGCCATGTCCACACTGAATCATGACTGTCTCTAAGTTGAACCATTGCCATGTCCACACTGAATCATCACTGTCTCTAGATTGAACCATTGCCATGTCCACACTGAATCATCACTGTCTCTAGATTGAACCATCATCATGTCCACACTGAATAATCATTGTGTCCACACAAAATCTGTGTCCACATTGAACCACCACATCCACACTAAATTATCACTGTACCCAAGTTGAGTCATCACAACATTCACACTGGATCATCACTGTGTCCAAGTTGAATCATCACCATGTCCACACTGAATCACCAATGTGTCAATGTTGAGTCATCGCCATGTCCACATTGAAGCATCACTGTGTTCCATGACTGTACAGGTCGAACCATAACTGTTTCCACTGTACTCACTCACTACTATAGTTTGTGTCCAATACAAACTTCTCACTGCTTTAAAACACCTGCTTAAATGAGCAGCACATAGCATGCACTTCTGCACAGCATGTCTTCAGCCTTTTGTCATGGTAATGGTAAGCCTATATGAGGTGACATGTATAACATCTGAAGCACTGTTTTCTTTCTGTTGAAAATTTGACACAGATATACTTTGCACATGCTGCGAGGTCCACATTGAACCACAGTGAGCCACAGTGAGCTTGCAGTACTCTATCTGTGGCCTGACACTTTGGATAAAGCTTAGCAGGAAAATAGCCAGTATTCACAGTGATTAGTGATCACTAGTTAACTGTACCTATTTTAGTTGAACCAAATCAGCTCTGAAGTTGAATGTGAATGGTTTGACTTGACTGTGGGAGCAGGGGTGAGAAGCCACAGTGTTAAGGGTACAATACAACCCAGGGTATTATGCTGTTCTTGCCGGGTCTTCCCCAGATAAGCTGGGTTCATCTTGATAACTCACAGCTGAGGTGTCCTGAGGTGTAATGCTCACAACTGAGGAGACCTCTGTTTCCATATCCTCAATACCATCATCTGTGCCTGACTGTGAGTGTCTTTTACTGACACTGTTCTCGCTAACCCCTGTCTTAATAATACTGATCTCACTTACGCCAGCCTGACTACCACTGACATCACTTACACCAGATTTAATACCACTGACATCACTTACACCAGATTTAATACCACTGACATCGCTTACACCAGCCTTAGTACCACTGACATCACTTACACCAGCCTTAGTACCACTGACATTGCTTACACCAGCCTTGCCCTGATCAACCTCACCGGTACCTCCCTTGATCATGTTAGCCTCACCACTAGTCTGTTTACAGGAGATCAAGTACACCTCTATATTGGTCTTGGGTAACAAACTGTGTAGCTTCTCCCTCAGTTGTTCTACACTGATGAACTGAGTCATCCGATCAATATCAACCGGCTCAATGTGGTCTGACGACAGCTCGTCCGCTAAGAAAGGAATGCACTGAGTGGTCTGTTTGACCTGAGAGACGGAGCTAGCCGCCGAGTCTCCCTCCTCTCCGCTCCCATTGTTCAGGATGATGGTCCCGTCACGACTGTGTTTAATACCCCACTTCAGATTCTTCAGGAGGGACAGGTCCCATACCGCTGACAAGGTATTCCTATTTATCACTGCCGCCTGGAAGATATTGATATGTTACATTGATATAATGATAATAAACTATATCCCTGTCATGGGGCCACCAAACATGTTGTGTATGATCAAAATGATAACATTTTCTCAATTTGTGAGAATTCTACAAAATCCCAACATGTGAAATATTAATCAATTTTGGTCAAAAGAAGAAATCATATGAACTACCATATGTTCTCAATAATTTCAGATGCATTTTTAGAAAATGTATACCATGATGCCTTGCAGGGGCTGTTGTCTTAAGTCGTAAACTCTCTGTGGGGAGTAGGGGATTAGCGGTAGTCGATCAGTGACAGTAGTTCATATCTCCGTCACACCTCAGTGAGCCTCATCAGCTTGGCAAGACGAGAAGAGACGCTGCCTAGTTTAGAGAAGACTTAACTTTAGTGTGATTGGACGGCTGTTTTGCAATCAGTCGTTTAAAACTCTGCACACATTGGCAGACCTATATAAACTACAAAATAGCAATTACCTTTGATGTAGTATCAGGTGTAAGAACAAGCGTGTGCAGGTGTTCCAGCTCAGGTAACACATCCTGTAAGGTGTGTGGAATAATCCATGTCCTCAGCTCAAGGTGTCTTAATCTAGAACAGGAGGGGAATAGTAAAGTGAAATACAAGACATCTGGATGCACATGTATATGTACAGCATATACACAGTGAGTTATCAGTCCCCACACCAAAAGATAATGAAATGTGCACATCAAATCACTATGCACTTTTAGCCCATGGCATGTAGGTATCATAGAGCAAAGTGTGATCTTAAGTACTGTAAATCTTCAAACTTTTCAGCCACTAAAGCACTTTTTACAGTGGAATTTATGCATACAGTTGTTATGAAAGTGATATACTTGTGTCATTAAAGATGCAAACTTCATAAAACTGTACAAATTAATTCTCTACACCCCATAGATATCTCACAATGTTTCAAAACATTGGTTGCAGAGTTAGGGTAAGTTGCTAAGGTAGAAGGCATAAAACGTAAATCTATCTGATACCAAATTTCTAATTAACTGGTTATTTGTAATATTATACAGAAGAATATTTGAACACTTTAGATGATTTGATCATCACAGGCTATCAAATATCCCCGCATAAAACATCCATCAAATAAACAAATATCAAATATCCAGGCATGTGGCTTTGTTTTTGTTAGATACGATGTACTGTTTTCAAATCGCTTGGACACACTTGGTGCAGATTCGAACCTAGTATTGGAGAGGGAATTTCTAGACTCCACGCGTTCTCTGTTTTGGGAGCCTTGGAGACAATAAATCCTTGACAACGTTTGTGACTGAGTAACCGGTCTAACGTTCTTTTAAAACCATTTGTTTTCCACCAAATAAGGTGCATATAAAGGTCACAAGTGCAAAAGTTCTTCAGAAACTGGCTACTGGTCAATGGTTTAGTACAGACACCTTCATTTCCTCCACCCCTAAAACTGACTGATATCATCAATCAGTATTGTGTAAAACCACAATCTATCAATCACATCAATTGATCAACCCTCTGTGAATTTGCCAAACTAACAAAGCCATGTGCAGGGTGCTGACTTACTCTGTCAGGTTTGATAGTGCATCTGCCATGCCTGTGTCTGGGAATGTCCCTCCCCTAGACAACTTAAGAACCTGCAACCTCTGACACTGACCCAGGGCACGATACACCTGTAATTACAAAACACATGTCTAGGTGTGCAGAACTTCATAAATGTCAATGCATAATTTACAGAGAGATGTAACAAAAAAAAAATAATAATATATTATATTTGGGCTTCAGATTAGATTAATTTAGGCAAACACCTTGCATTGTAATTTCGACTTAATTCGATCACATCAAAAATTTAAGGACAGAGTTTAAAGGTCACTGAAAAATAAATCAATAAATGAACCTCATCATTAACTTCAATTTTGAGAGGCGAAATGTTTTTATTTTTTATATTTAATCCAGTGACACATGTCAGGTGTCTTGGATAGTTAATTTTAGCCCTTTGTACTTTGAACACGTCCTTAATTACTGTCACAGAAAAGGTGTAATCTAAATCCCACTGTATTAAAGTTATCAGCATGCATTTATATGCACCTCCAAAATCATAATGTTTAAGGCCTCGCCATTAAAGTTTGACCTCATTGAGGACTTACTGCAGACTTCCAGGATGAGCAGTCACTCAGTTCTAGTTCCCGTAGCATGTTCATTTTCCATAGAAAGCTCCAGTCGCTCTCTCGCACCCCTGCAATACCTTTCAGCACCTGAGAATAGAGCAGGGAAGGAATAATGATTTATGGACAATGGTTTCCCAAGGTTTATATGTTGAGTGAATTGATTACTGGGAGGTAACACATACGGAAATTTTTTTCAATTATTGTTTATTGTTGCTTTAAACAATTTTCAGATGTACACAAGCAGTTAGGAGTACCAAATTATCATAGAAAACAGATCCATTTCAATGCACTATTATTTAAACAAAGTGAAATGTAGATGTAAATTAGACAGAGCTCTTTTTAGTGTCTCATAATCTGTCAAAATCTGTTTGATTAGCTAAGTGACAGCTGTAAAGTTTTAAAACAAAACAGATCCTCACCAAAACTTCTAAATGTCTCATACATCCTAGATCAGCAAATTTGGAAACCTTGAGTTGTCCCCCTTCCAAGCACTCTTCATCACCGTCCATTTCTTTCTTGCTATGATACAGCTTTAACTCTCTTAGCACCTTCAAATGGCTGAGTTTTACAAAATTAAGACTACGGCCACTGCAGCAAAAAAAGAGAAAAAAAGTTGGAATACTTACATGTACATGTATCAAAAGAAAAAATGATGAAGAAATGCTCTTTATCAACAAAGAAACAGGATACTGAAGTGACGATGTGTCCTCTCTTAAAAAAAAGCAGGTATATATATATTTACTTATTGTTGTAACGATGGAGTAATATTTACATGCATTCTCCTTATTGTCCTTCATTAGATGATATCTTTAAAGCAGATGTTTACACACTATACTACCCGATACCTCCTGCTTACTCATGCTATGATAATAAAGGGAAAATTTCCCCTGAAACAGGTGGAAAAGAATACCACTTCAGGCAACCATGGGGACCAGGGCTAGTATTTATTACCAAGATAAGACTTAAGTTACAAAGTACCAGTGCTTAAAAACTAAGGAGTTCAAATTACGGTTGGTGCATTGCAGTATAAAAAGAATCAGTGAGTGTGCAAAGTTTAATCTTCCTAGAGCAAAACGTATTAATCGTAGCTGTCTGGGAATCTTTGACTTAAGTCAAGATATCTTGTTTTACACATGAAGCTCTTGTTTCGCGTGCTGGTACTTCATACATGCTTGGCATACTCAAGTAAAGTTAGATGTTAATTTCATAATATAATGTATCAAGAGAACAGTCTCAGAAATATGGTGTCACATGGCGAGAAGCTGGAAAAGAACTTTATTTCAAAGTGTGACTGAATTATCCTACAAAGGCGAGTGGCTGTGGTTACAAAATGTACCCAAATGTCTCGGCCTTCAGCGGTACTTCTTTACTTCTTTGAGGTGCACAACTATATTAAGGCTAACTTTACCCACTACTCATATAATCTAACCCAAACACTTAAACATGGTACATGATACGTTAGGTCAGTGTGAGAATTTTCCACAGGAGAATAGGCGCTAGCCGCACAGGCTGGTCAGCAGTTGGGGAAGTGGCTGATAAAAATGTATTAGCTGGCAAGTACATGTACGCATGAGTATCGCTAATTTTTCATGCAAACCATTCCCATTTGCTCATGTGAGGTGAAATTTAGTTCACATAACCCAAACCACCGTTCATGTCAAAAAAGGACGCCTGCATGCATCTTTCATAGTACACATTTTTAAACAAGCTGTGAAATTTTCTTGTCCAGAGTCTGAATCTCTCACACCAGTAACTTTTCATTAGCCTTTGACTGACCTTTCCCCTCTGACCTGTGCAGAGAAGTGAGTGAGATGGGTCATGCTGATCGCCACTTGGTGTAGGAATGGTGTGGTCACCTCTCCAAACTGGAGTTGTTTTAAGGGTAGTTCACCGAGCACGGGAAACAACTCTGATTCTACAAGCTGAGCATCATACTTCCGAAAATCCTGCAGAGCAAATTGTTATAAATATTCATTTTGATATTTTTCCCCTATATACTGTTCATAATTAATTTTTAAGATCAACCTGACTTTGTAGCTTCATTGATCTAATTGTTGTTTAACGCTATACTCCTAAAGTTTTCATTTATCATGGCTGTCAGTTTTATACGTGGAGTAAACCACTGACCTTGGGCAAGTTACTGACAAACTTCCATACATGTGACGATATGCACACCATATTAGTGAAAGACAAGGGGTCTTCAGTCAGGTCACTCAGCATTAGACAACACAAATTGCATACTGTCAACAAGGCTCCAAGAACAGTGAGAGCGAGTTAACACATATATTCTGGGATTGAAAGCAAATCTTGTGTGTTCTAGCACTTATTTACTAACCACTCCCACCTTAGTAACTGTGTTGCCCATGAAATCGCATACATTAGCAATAATATGACCATTTGAAATAGTCCAAACTTTCAACCATTTATATCTAATGTACTGATGATGATGTTTCTTTGCAAAACTTACCAGAGATTCTGTCCTAACTCTATTAAGGAACTGCACAGCTTTCTGCCAGTGCCTGACATAAATGCCTGTTAAATTTAAATGTTCCCACTGAAATGGAAAACATATTTAAGAATAAAAATGTTATCAATTGGTGAGAATTTGTTTTTGTTTTTTTTTTACACACATCCTCCTAACACGATCATTGTTCCATTTTGCTTTAAATTACATGCTGAACACTGCACATGAGAGCTATTAAACATTCAATAGCATATTTCTCTGGTAAATACAATCAATCTGAATTAAAGAAATATATTGTTCCTTCTATGTATGCAAGAATGCAGGGGGAATAATTTGATCATTATCAGATGAGTCTTACCATTGGTAGCTGTCGAACCAGCCGGTCCCATGTTTTGCAAACACATCTGACCCTGAGAAAACAAAGAGCAATATACAACAAAGAAACATAAATCTATGAACCAATAAAAATACAACAATAAATCTAAAACAACAGGATCTGGAGCATATTGCTTTTTCATTCTCATGTGTGTGGCACTTATTTCTAGTCTCACTTAACTGAGTGTATACATCAAAATGCAAGATCATCCTTAAAAATTTGTCTGTCGGGTGCAACGCAACTGATCCTCTAAAAAAGGTCCTATGCCAAAGGTTTTATTGGGATCTTGATAGCAGAATGTTTTCTCTCCATTTCAATTTCTTTAAAATCCCTATCTTTTTATTAGACAGTCAGGTCAGACTGGACAGAGCAAATATTAAAGAGGAAACAAACTATGTCATCTTAGAGCCTAGAGCTGTGATGGATCAGTTCAGTATAGCCAGAAATGCAGAAAGAAGAGTTAACAGGTGAATAAATAGGATAATGTATTCAGACTCTCAAATGTATTTGATCAAAACTTAACACAAAAAATTGTCCAACTGACTTTTTTGGAAACTTCCTGTCATTCTACCAAAAAGGTAAGAAAGTGCTGGTGGCTTTGTAATACAACACATAGCACTTTATCCTCTCTGTTTCACATAATACATGCATATGCACAGTTGGATTTGTACCATGAGAACAGAAACTACAACAAACACGCATAGGTAGTAACTGTGAAGTTGTCATATTTCAAAATTTTTCCTCATGTGCAAAATGTGTTCTATATTTACTATTGCCTTAACTATATTCTCTTGATGCAGAGATAAAATGACACACTTGGCATGGTGTATTGTATCGTATGCCTGATCAAATACTCAGAGAATATTGCACAGTGACGGTTGAATACCCTAAATATTGTTCAATGAAAGGTAGAAATGACACCCACAAGACACTAGTGAGAGGTGGAAATGACACCCACAAGACACTAGTGAGAGGTGGAAATGACACCCACAAGACACTAGTGAGAGGTAGAAATGACACCCACAAGACACTAGTGAGAGGTAGAAATGACACCCACAAGACACTAGTGAGAGGTAGAAATGACACCCACAAGACACTAGTGAGAGGTAGAAATGACACCCACAAGACACTAGTGAGAGGTGGAAATGACACCCACAAGACACTAGTGAGAGGTAGAAATGACACCCACAAGACACTAGTGAGAGGTGGAAATGACACCCACAAGACACTAGTGAGAGGTGGAAATGACACCCACAAGACACTAGTGAGAGGTGGAAATGACACCCACAAGACACTAGTGAGAGGTAGAAATGACACCCACAAGACACTAGTGAGAGGTAGAAATGACACCCACAAGACACTAGTGAGAGGTAGAAAATGACACCCACAAGACACTAGTGAGAGGTGGAAATGACACCCAACAAGACACTAGTGAGAGGTGGAAATGACACCCACAAGACACTAGTGAGAGGTAGAAATGACACCCACAAGACACTAGTGAGAGGTAGAAATGATGAATCACCTGACACTTCGCGTTATCATTTCTACCTATCACAAGAACAATATTTATGGTATTCAACCTTCACTGTGCAATATTCTATTTATTATTTATATCCTGACATTTTCTCTACATGTATATAAATGCGTATCAGTTTATCTGTTACATCCATGAAAACAATAAGCAATGTGCCGTCTTATTTCTTATTTCTGATTCTATTAATACGTGCGGCAATTTCATTAATGTCCGCGCTCACAAAACCTTTCTTCAGTTTTGAAATGCTGTCTGTAAGTAATTATACATGCTGAAGAATTTCTACCTCTTTTTTAGGCGAACTATATACTAGTATTGCGTGGAAGTGCACGGCCTTGTGATGCAGTCCACTAAGGGTCAAGGTCTCCAGCAGTGTAATAGCAAAATGTAATAACAAAAGTGATATCTTACTAGTGACAATATCATTTTTATCAGTTAAGGAAAAACTGGGACTTCACAGTTGTATAAATAATAAAAAGAAATGGTCTGCTTCATGTGGAGATAAACGGATACTATTTTGGTAGGTTTTTTGTTGGTCCCAATTTGAACACCATGCAATACAATATTTAATACTGAAAAACAAATATCCTAATTTTTCAAGCTTTGAACCGCCTCTTTCACTAATATTTTGAAACATTCTGAGAGAGCTATGGGGAAATACTTTGCAGTTTTATGAAGCTTGCATCTTAAATGACACAAGCAAATCATTTCAGCGTCATTTTCATAATTAGTCGATGAAAAGGCTGAAAATTTACAGTAGTACCAAAAAAAGTACTCTTTTTCAAGGACATCCAAAATTTTGAAAAGCTTTCAACAAAATTGAAGTAGTTTTACGAACCAATGGGAACACTATCATGTTAAATGCCACATAACTTCATGAAGCGAAAAATCACATCAGTAACACTGCCCAACAAAGAACCTTATCTCCATGGATACAGCACAAAGAGTTCAGACTATACCTCAGCAGATCTTTGACATGTAAATGTGTGAAAATCCGCTGCATAGCCTCATAGCCGCTCCACAGATTCCTGAAATGGCAGATCTTGAGGTTGCGTTTGGGTTTACTCGTAGATCTGGAGTCCATCTTACAGGGCACAGAACCATCTGGAGCTTTGTCAGTTTTACTAAGACTGTCTAAGGCACTGGGATCTGCCTGTACAAGCTTGAGGCTATTGTTCTGACTGTCCCCAGACACCTTAACCTGCATGTTCAGTGTGGAGGAGGTTCCAGCCAGCAGAGGGATGGTGTGGGCAGGGAGGCACACCTTCACCACACCATCATGTGACTTCATGAAGCAGGACGGAGGCGCCACTACCTGCACATTATTGATCTTCAGTGCCAAGGGCTGTTTGAGGTTAAGACGACTGACCACAGCAGAAGGAAGGGTTAACAGTTGGGCGGGGGTGGATTTATTCTCGTCCTCAGTCACTACCTCTCCACCCCCGCCCTCACCCCCACCTCCACCACCTGGCTTATTGGGGTCCTTCAAGGTTTTGGTCACTAGGGTAGCGTTTGACACACTGATCGTGGAATCCTTAATCGAAGATGCTGGTGGGCTGCTGACAGTTGGCTTGGTCAAGTTAAACACAGAAACACCATTTTTGAACAGCTGTGGAGGTTGAGGATGACTGGCACTAGACATGCTTGTGGGTCCAGAAGGTGGCTTTGGGATAGGGGCTGGGGTAAGCTTAGGAAGGGCGCCTATTAACCCAGAAGGTGGAGTGGGCACAGACCCACTGGGCATGTGGCTTGTCAGTTCTGGGGGTTTGATGACACTGGGCACTGGCGAAGAGGTCACAGTGACTGGGGCGACTGGACCAATAAGAGAGACACCCATAGAGTTGATAAGAGGGACTGTGTTAGCCCCTTGCGGTGACATGGGTATCAGGAATGTCTTCACATTGCCGGCAGCATTGGCTGCTCTGTTTGTCATGACAGCTGTTGGGACTGGCGGGGTGTTGTTGAGGCAGTTCCTGAGGGCGGGCATGGCAGTGCTCGCTGATGGGGTGGTTATCAGTGTCACCTTGTTATTGGTGTTTTTTATGATCATCCTCGGGGAGGCACTACTGACCGTCCATGACGAAGAGGGACTTGACGTGTTCCTCACAGTCTGTACAGTCGCCAAGGGACTGGTAGTTGTCACTATCTTTCCACTGCTCTGACATCTCTGTGAAGACAAATGTTAATGATGTCATTCATGGGTACCAAAAGATAAAACTGGACATCAAAATTTATTATTATATCATTAAATTGTTTTTGTATTTATTTATCTATTGCATTATCAGTGGTTGGTGTGATAGCATAGCACAATGACTCAGGAGCTCCTAAATAAAATTATAGCATCAAATGACTTTGTACTGGGGCTGCTTCTAGAAAGAGTCAAGTCATATAAAAGGTATATTAAAGGTATCAAAGGTCTTGTATGTCATGATGATGACATACAGCTTCACTGTGAGCTAGCGCTTAGTATAATTTCAAGATAGGCCTATGACAGCCCCCAGGTACTTATGAAAAAGCAAAGGCCCACTTTTAATGCACTTCCTAAATGTGTTTTCAATTTATTGCATAACACTGCCTTTATGACAATGTATTCCTGCAATAATTAACTTTGATGTAAATTGTTACATATCTAATATATGAAAAAATAAAATCCATTCACAAATTTCTTGATACAATAAAGTACTCTGGGTGCAAATGATGCAAAGGATGTTAATCATAAAAGTTAGTTATTTAGTTAATTGTTTCGAGGTATGACAAGACAAATGTCTCTTACCCTGCAGATGAACATAGCTGGTCTAGGGAGGCCCGGGAGATTAACACACTGGGGGTGGAAGAGGCACATACACATGGCACACTGGAGGTCTGGGGGTTCACCTCCTCGCCCTGGACAGTCCAGTCCACACAGCTGATCCACTGAGCTCCCCACCCTGAGGTCATACAATTGGTAAGAAAAGTTAAGTACTGCCACATAACAGTATGGCTAGCCTGGTACATGTTTAAATTTACAAATATCGCCCAGAGTTTAGCTTGTATGCAAAGCCCATGCTAAAAACACAAAGACCCCTTGGCCCACATTCAAAAAAACTGCGCAAATCAATTCTTCGTAACTTCACCATATTTCAGGGGTTGCCATGTGAAAAAACAACTAAAATTATATAGGGGACAAACCAAACAAGAAACATGCATGTTTGAGGGAGACAGTGAAAAATTAGGTGGAGTTTTATTGAGGATCTACTGACTGAGCACACAAACCTAAGATACATGTATGATAACCAATCAAAACAACAAGGGGAGATAACTTACGGTTTATCACTTGGAGAGCGCATGACAGGCTGGTTGTTCCATTTGGCGGCCTGGGTGGTACTCTTGCGTGCCACCGCCTTAACTTTCTTGGGTGGGACTACGACCACTGTGGTTGATGATGGGGGTTTCACTTGGACCGGAGACACTGGGGATGGCTGTTCGTAAGGCTCCTCCTTACCCTCTCTCTCAAGTACCACCTCAGGAGGGGGAAGGTTCTTCTCCGGGGGCATCATGATCACTTCATACTTCCTGGGGCGCCCTCGTTTCCTCTTCCTGCCCCCACGCCCAGGTGAGTTTGTCACTACAGGTGTTTTAGCAGGGGATCGTGACATGGAAGAGGATCTTCTGCCAGCCCCACGTCCAACTGATTTACCTGCTTGACGTACCATCTCGAGTGGAGGTTTATGTATTGGTCGTCGAATAAACGAAAAATTTGCCTGGGTCATTTCTGAGCCAGACTCAAGCACTGCAAAACATGACAGAAAAATAAAACCTCTGTTCGACAAAACAATAAAATAAAACAAAATAAACAAGGAATTGAGGACACACGATGTTCAATCCTTTACTGAACATTGGTTATGGGTGAGAGTACTTAGGATTTCTAATGGAATGGGTAGCATATTGTGGCACAAATGATAAAATGGTTGACTGTGCCAGGAGTTGACTACACAAATATGCACCCTGTGTCAGTATTAACAAGCCAAGAAAAACTGATGAAATGTGCAAACTGGCACAAAAATTAGATTTTTAATGCAATAATAAAGGTCACAAGTTTTATGAAACTTTTCACAACTTTCTTTGCAGAAAGACACAACAGATTTGGGCACCAATGAAATGAATACCCTTTATTCTTCAGCCCTCTCCATTAGATAAGCCAGAGGAAACTGAATTAATCTAATTGAAAAGCAACAATTTAAACAATCAGTTTAAAACACTAGCAGGATGTCATTTTATAAAAGTACATATATATTAAAGTTAATAAATAAAAGACTGAAGAAGACAAACTTACAGTAATTGGCAATCATAATCTTTGATCTCTGCAAGAAAATATAAATAAGTAAACATGAAAACATTAAACAGAAAAACAAACAAAATCAATTCAAGTTTACTCCTAATAACTGCCTTATGGTAAATGGCTTTAGTAACATATCTAGATATTAAAAAAGTACAAGTATTATTAATATCAAGAATCACAATCTTAAGTTATCTATTTTAATTATTCTCATTTTCTTCTTTTATCATGACTTTATATAATGCTTTTATGTTGAATTCTTATTATGGGATGTTCTTGAAGGCACATTCAACACTTTGTTCTTTGATCTATCAATCTGATCTTTCAGAAGGCACAAGCAAAAAATTTGATCTACAAGAAGGTATACCTAAAAAAATTAGATCTGTAAGAATACCTGCCCAAAAATGCCCATCAAAGAAATCTGATCTACAAAAAACCTCATCTGAAAATTAGATCTACAAGGATGCCCACCCAAAAAGACACACCCTAGAAACTTGACCTACAAGAAGCCATACCCTAGAAATTTGACCTCCAAGAAGGCACACTCTAGAAATTTAATCTAAAAGGCATACCCTAGAAATCTGACCTCCAAAAAGGCACCCTCTAGAAATTTAACTTACAAGAACGCATACTCATGAAATTTGTTTTTGAGATAACACCTGAAAATCTGAACTTGAGGGAGGTACACCCAAAAATCTGTTCTTGACACAGGCACACCTACCCCAAGAAATTTGTTCCTTCAGAAAGCACAACCAAGAAAGTTTTTCCAGACAAATATCAAAATGTCTTGGTGATCACATATTGCAAAAGTACAAAACTCTTGATGAAGAATGACACAGAGATTTGGTGTGAATTATTTGGATCACTGGCCTTAGAACTTGACCGTGTATCTGTTAACAACAACATTGTGACAGTCACATACCAGTTTTGTGCCCTCTGGGGTGAAGTAATAGACGTCTGCGGGCTTCCTCTTGGGCTGGCCAGATTTACTGTACTCCTCATATATGCCCCTTATAACCAGCTCACGCTTCCAGCCTGATGGCAAACAAACAGTTAGTCTAGTAATCAGTGTGGGGAGGGACTGCGATTAGTGGTCAGTGGGATAAGGTTAAGGGCCAACACTACTAGAACTGCTTTACACTTAAATGGAGATTTTGCACGTGAGATTTTATATCACTTTCAGTGCCAAAATTATCAAAGGTATTACTACATAGTGTTCTGAGAAATGTACATTTGCATAATCAAAGAAACCAGAGAACATGATTAAGAGGAAATAATTATTTCAATTCTAGAATTATTAAAAGTGCACTTACTGTATTTCACCTTAAGTTTAGCATTTTTCAAGTGACACATTTTGTTTTATTCTGATAGATTTCTCTAACTTATAGGACCATTTAACAGATTTTTGATACGTCTAATTAATTTCTTGTAAAAAAAGGTGTTGGAATCACCATTGGGATCCCAAGTGTTTTATGTGCTTCTGAAAGTTTATTTATATATACAAAACTTGAGATGACAATTTACTGTTGTCTTGTAACAGATGCTTTGAAAATCCTGGAATCTGTGTTATAGTAACATATTTATAGTGACATTCAAACGAAGACATTATTTCTTTACACAACTGTATTTGTACTTACCATGCTTGAAGGGAACAGCAAGGAGTTCAGGATCCCCATCTAGCTCGCGATTAGACCCTGAAAAAACACAACAAAAGACTGGTACTTCGGCAATTCGCAAATTAATAGATCATTGAATATGAGAATGCACTTTCTATTTCTGACAACAAACCCTGACACAACACAATCTATGAAAAGTTTAAAATTATTATTTTATATATTTATTTCATTGGGGTTTTATGCCGTACTTAAAATTGTTTCACTTATGCGATAACTGCCGGCATTAAGGTGGTAGGAGCAGAGTCCGGGCCTCAGGCTATACCCATAGCCATGTGCAGGTTGCTGGACTACCTTCCCACATACAACTGAGGAAGAAGTCAGCATGAGCTGGACTTTGACTCACAGTGATCGCATTGGTAAGAGGCTCCTAGGTGATTATGCTGCGCTAGCACGCTAACCACTTGGCCAAGGAGGCCCCACATAAATATTTGTCTATGTACATGTACCACTCTAACTTCATTTACCATATTCGTCTTTCCATACTACATTCTGCCCAGCATTAGATTTCCTCTGCTTTTTTGCCTTTCTCCTTTCCACTTCCTCTTCTTCCTCATCGTCGTCATCATCATCTTCCTCATCTTCAATATCCTCCCCAGCATCCTCCTCATTACACGACTGGCCCAGCGTCTCTTTGGTAATTGACTCACACAGCAAGGTCAGGGTGGTACCCCCAATGTCCTCCTCATCCTTGTCCAGTTTCTGTTTCTTCTCTGGTTTTTCTTCCTGATCCTCCTCACCAGAGCTTTCTTCCACACTTACTTCCTCTGTCTGACACTCCATCTCATGAGATGCCTGACTTGTGGCTCCTTTCACTTGTGTCTTTGTCACCTTCTCCTCACCTTGCAGTTTCCCATGTTCCTCTATCACCTTACCCTCTCCTCCAGTAGGGATCACTGGATCCAACTCTTCCTGCTTTACACTGCTTTTGACAGACATCTCACATGCATTATCATTCGTCATCTTGAAGGTCTGGGCTGATTCCTGGCCTTTATTACCTTCATCACCACTCACGGTGGATATTTCAGGAGGACCACTGACTGTCTCCTCAGTCTTACTCCCACCGGTAGCAGTTTCATATGGAGCACTACACGTGTCTGAATCACTTTTCTTATCATCAGTGTCTGCAGCAGGTTTTAACTTTAAACCATCTTTACTGTCAGCTTCCAATTCACGGGATGATTGTTGATCACTGTGGAAGACACTGGCCTTTGTCTCACTATCGGCCTCTTTCCCTGAAGATGTGTCAGTGTCATGGGATAAGGATTTGGTGTAGCCATGTTCCTGGACTGGAGCACTCCTGGAATGGTCAGAAGCACCCTGAGACTCGTCCTCCATAGTCTCCTCCTCAGAATCGCTGTTTTCCATGTTCCGAATCTGGAACTTGTTAATTTGGGATGTCTCTGTGCCGTCTCCAGCAAAGTGGGTGATGGGTGTAGATGTGGAGAAGGTTTTCTTCCTGCCCAATGGTGTGAATGGTAAATAATTGTCCATATGTAAAGAAGAAAGGTTAGAGCTGTTTTTGTCCAGAGGTTGGTTATTTATTCTTTTGAGGTCCAGTAAATCATCTTTACTCTTCATTCCAGAGAGGGCAGCTTGTTTAAGCATCTGTTTAGCCATAATGAATCAACATGATCTTCTCAGTTAGCAGAAGTTATACATGTACATACATGCACTCTGAAAGAAGGAAAAAGGCAGATCATGAATGTTCATGTAATTGTTTGAATCTCACATGCTCATAAATATAGATAGTATAGATAGTTCAGAAATACATTATACCGTTTTGTAAGGTGGCATGTTTGCAAGGTGTTTTTTCAAGCATATTTTGAAGGCCATATTGGGTGTAGACTGATAAAATTACACTCTTTGTGAAGCCTTGAAGTTGGCTTATGTAGAATTGTCTCCAGAATCAAATTAAAAATGTGCATAAATTGCACTGAAAGATGCTCTTTCATATGCGCACAGGTTGAGGAATCTGGGTATATTTACGAAAACTGTCAAGAAACAATGGTCACAATGTTTTGTTTTTTTTTGCAAGTTAAAACATAAACTATAACAACCATTATTAATGAGAAGAATGTTGGATAAACTGTGAAACGAATGATTATACATAGGTAGTATGTAATCCAACTTGAGGTCAAAATGATATATAATAAAGAGCATACTGGTATGAGCATTTAGACGACCTCTTGAAAAAACACTTATCAGAAAGTAGATCAATGGATAAAAATAAAGTGTAATAAAAAAAATTAGTATAAATTATCCCGATCTCACAAACATTTTATATTTCCCTATCCTACTGATCAAACTGGTGATGGAACAGGTGTTTTATAAGAAAATGTCAAATTTATTAATATCTAACACTGGATAACTGTGCTTATTTAGAGTTTTAAGAGTTTTAATTTGACATCATGTTAGAAAATACCTGTTCCATTATTCGATCAGTATGGTAATATAAACTCGATCAGTATGATAATATTCATATAATCATAATGATCGAAAGATAGAACACGATCATACTGATTGAATGAATCAAATAAAAAAAATTCAATAACTAAACGCAGTTACCATGTTCCAAATATTAGTAATAACGACCAGACAGCAATGTACTTTAAACTACCTTTAGCATCCCGAAGAAAATACATTACCCAAACCAATTTCAAAAATAACAAACGTCAAAAAAAAAAAAAGAAAAAAAAAATTACAAAATTATATAATGCAGTTGTTAGCGATAATCGCAAAAAATTATTCTAACAAGGAATGAAAAAGTAGATTCTGAAAAGGATTGGCCTTAACTGGACCAATTGTCAATCATTAAGTCCAGTGGGTGGAGTTAACTTAGCGTGCTGCCACCTGGTGGCAGAAGGATGATACAGAAGCAGCCATTTCCATTGAGAACGTACAATTAAATTTAGAAATCGCATCAAAGAAATACGCTGATGCGCAATACGAAAACAGTATGCAGTCTGATGTGCATTAAGCTTGGCAGTGGTTAACTGTTAAGTGGTCCATGCTCCATCATACATTAGAAGCAATATTAGTTCTATGTTATTGATGTTGGGCTTCATCACATGTATGTATGTTATCTTACAGTACATGTATATAAATATACTGTCACAATATGCGCTTAATGGCCATTGAAAGACTTATTACTAACTGCAAAAATGTCAAGGCAGACTGACAATTCACTATTCCAATGCACACGTTTCTTTGAAACTAGATCAGAAGTTGAAGGCTTCACACGTTTGTAACACTCAGTCAAGAAACTGACCATGCCTGTGCGAGCACACTACTTTCTCTGATCACCTTCACTCACTCTTCTAAATACATAAATATTCTTACATCAGTTTTAACCGATCGACAAAGTCTATTAGATCCACAGATCACCTCGCTCAGGCTGTTTGATTGGTCGTCTTTGCAGTAAGCTTCGGCTGAAGCCAACAACCATCTACTCGACGTGCAAACAATGGCAGCGCACACGATGGAGGAGAGTGCCCCAAGGGCCGTAACTCGCTCACACGGCAGGCACTGCAGGACATAAAATTGTAAGTTCAAACTTCGTTGATGTTCACCTTATTTGGCGCTTGACAAGCTGTGTGGCGAAATGCACCTTTCTTATTTCGCACCACTGGCTTTTGTTAACCTAACAATTTGCATGTGTGGTTAAATGGAACAATCATCAAAAATGTATTTTGTCAGTCATGTAGCGAAATTTGGACACCGTATAGCCTTGAATGACTAGATTTTTTAAATATTTGTACTGGCGCTCGCATATGCCTATAGACACTGTACTGCATTGACCAGGTATTGAATCATTTGTGAAATATGCACCCATATCGAGTTTTCTAGCTTTGCGCTTTTCTCCTGATGAGTGTTCGAAAACAGTGACCCAAGCAGAAATAGTAATAAAATACATATTTGATAATCAATGCACCAGGAACCTAATTCTTTTCTTGTAAGGCTGATGGAACAAATTAACCCATGACATGTTACTTTGAAACAATGGAACGATATTTCAAAGCGATGAAACAAAACGAAGACAAGTTACTGCGAAGATAAGTTAAGAGATGAAATAATGTTGCTTCGCTGTGTAGATCGTTCCATTGCTTACTTTGTGCTTTTTATGGGCTTCGGTACTAACCTATTACCTTCGGTACTAATCTATTACCTCATAGTCCTGCTGGAACACATATTAAGCTGGCTGAGGATAGGTGAGAGAGAGCACTATTTACTGCACAGAAACCAGTATTAATGCTGATGATTGTGTGTTAAAAAGTACAGGATCTAGTCTTTCATTTATCTTTTAAAACATTCAGGAACCCTTGCTTGCTGGTTGAAGGGCTGGCTGGCTGCATCTATATGATTTTTTTACCTATAAGGTGGTGTGTTCAAATTCAGCTCTTGAAGCTTCTGTTTCGACTTTTAGTCCAGACGCTGTCAAGCTTGTAAGAAGTGGTTGTGTACTCCTGCACTTTCATTTCTTCTGCCCATAAACACTGTCATACAAGAATTCTTGAGTATAGCGTTAAACACCAATTTGAGATAAATCCAAATTTTTGTAAAGAGACAGTGTTATTGTAGGACTAAGTTCATCATGAAAACAAAGTTAATTTAAAAAATAAGCATGAAACTAACAATCAATGAACTATGTTCTTTCATTATGTTTGAATTTGCAGACCTGAATGATGAAAAGTCTGTACAATATTTGTTACCCATGTCTGTGTGCAATCATGCGAAGAGAGGTTGGAGGCTGGTTCAATGCTGGCTGGAGTGCCTTGCCCATGTCTTCTCGTATGCTGTCCAGCGTCCAAGAATTTCAGAAGAAGATTACTGAGGAACTGGTTACAGAGGCTCAGGTTCAGCTAAAAGAAAACAAGCGGCCAATGGCTAATTATCTCCTTGATAAGAACATCTCAGGTAAACATGAAACAAATCTGTGGCCATTTAAAAAAGTGGACATTGAGTTTTGAGGGAATGATGCTAAGGGTGAAAGTGAGTAAAGGCTGTTACAAAATGTTTTTTGATTAACTCAGTACTCCATTGATTTGACAAAGCATTTCAGAATGCCACATTTCAAGTTTCATTGTACAGTTCAGGCAATTTTCACCAAATTAAGGGTCATGTTTACAGCAATGCTTGTCTACTCTCTGTTGCAGACTGTGTGGTTGAGAAAGTCTGTGATTTATTACCTGATGAGACTGTGGTTTTGGAATGTAACCCAGGTAAACATTGACAGAGATCATTTCTTGGACATACACTGTATCACAGAAATTATCATCAGAAATTATATTGAAGGTAAAGAAAATGCTAACGTGAAGTACATGTCAGATGAAAGACCACTAAACGTTGTCAATAAAAATAGTTCTTTTTAGTTCTTGTTTTTAATTTTTTCAACCTAGTAAATTACATTTGAAAGTTTGAATTATATGGTGGCTGACAGTAAGCTCATCAGAAAAGGGGGGTCTCAAGACCATTGACGTCACATCAGTTTTTTGCCTCTTAACACATATATATTGCTACATTTCATCATTAAACATGAGTATACATGTACATATAGATTTATGAATACATTTGCCGAACGCACCTTGAAACAAACTATCTCAAGCAAACAAATGTGGATGTGATGTCTGATACCATCTGGTTCACTACAGACTACCATAGAATCTGACGTTTCACTTGGTTGGAAAAGTAAACCTGACTATTTTCTTGGCGAGTCTTGAATGGTCTTTCATCTGATATATACTCCATTTTAGTGTTATCCTTGCCTTTAAAATTTTAATGAAACATTGAAGAAAAAAAATGACTGATACATGTATTTGCCCATTTCTAAAGAAAACATGATGGCCTCCGTGGCCGAGAGGGTTAGCTCGCCAGCATGGCCCAATCATCCAGGAACCTCTCACCAATGCGGTGCCTGTGATTTCAAGTACAGCTCATGCTGGCTTACTTTCCAGTCATATGTGAAAATATTGGTTTCTATGCACAAAAGAGGATAACTTAAATATTTTTAAGTACATAAAATCTCAATGAAGTAAATAAATGAACAGAGGCGAGCTCTTTTCCCCCCTTTTCTGATGAGCTTAGTCATTAGAGCTTGAGGAATGTTATAAACTCAGGAGAGTGAGATTATTATCTGTAAAACTAAACACTGCAGTCATTTCTAACACTCTAAACTTAAACAAAATGTCAGAACGAAACATACTATTGCATCATGTTCCTACTGAATTACTACACTGAACTCAGTAAAGTCAATTCTTTGTTTTGTCCTTAAGTCCATATAAAAGTCTCTGTCCAAGAAGCAACATCTTTGATTTGTTCCACCTGTCTTTTTTTCTTCTTCAGGGCTAGGGCTAATGACGCCAGCATTTTTGAGGAGCAGTAAAGCCTCCAAGGTCATTATAGCTGAGGCTCAGGAGAAGTTTGTCTCAGATATGCAAGTGAGTGATAAAATGTTGAGCTTTGGTGGTTTGGTAATCAGTGATAGTAATGGTGATTACCTCTATTAATGGTTTCATAATGAATATCTCCCAGGTGGTCTAGAGGTGCTAGAGACACAGATGAGTGTTGTGTTATGGAGATGAGGTTTGATAATGTTTTGTAGGTGCCATAAAGGTTCTGAAAGTTTCATGGTAAACAGATCATGTTCACTTATGTAAGTCATGGAATTCGTTTCAGTGCTTGGATGAAGATACCAGGCAGTAGCAGTTAACTGCAAAGGTGTGCTCATAGATATACAGGTGATAAAAAGGTGATTTGCACACGTGGTATGTAACTGTCAAAGGGATACATGATACCGTTGTCCTGGCTGCTCATGGTATTGTGGTAAGATGTCCTGCAAGTGCTATGATTGACATATATGTATATACAGGTAGAGAGAGAGAGAAGAATGCAGAGGTGCAAATAATATTGTATTATGAACATGACACATTTTACTGAGCCAGTTTGAGTCATACCAAAACTTTAAAAATGGTACTTGCTTGTGCCTCTCTTGACGCTCAGCATTGACAAGATAGTTCAAGGAAACATGACTGGTTGGCCTGGTGTCAGTATAATGTGACTGGGTGGGGTGTCATGTCTGGTGTCTGTGGCATGATACTTCAGTAGTGGCAGCACTTTGTCGGCATGGGCTCAGAAGACGCAGTATACACACAGAAGTCAGTGACCCTGGAGAAATACAGCCATTCCACAGCCACTCCCGTGACTCTACTGTTCCTTTTCTTTATTGTTTTCTTATGCTACTTCAGGAAATAAGGGAAGATTCATCCATAGTATATTTTTCTTGCAGCCCTGTAAAGGACCATCATTGAGGGGTATACGTCTTGCCTAGCTAACATGGCAAG
The DNA here is from genome assembly GCF_032854445.1 of Liolophura sinensis. Taxonomy (NCBI): domain Eukaryota; kingdom Metazoa; phylum Mollusca; class Polyplacophora; order Chitonida; family Chitonidae; genus Liolophura; species Liolophura sinensis. Next base: position 17,918,653 of record NC_088300.1, on the reverse strand, counting down.
TGGCAAAAATGGTAAAGACTAACTGTGACTCTCGTGACAGCTGCGATGAAAAAATCCTCACTGCTTGCACATTCTATCTAAATCGTAGTCTTACAGTGGCACCAACCAATTTACCATATGCGTTTGCCTCATCAAATTGTTGAAGATTTGCAAGATGTAAAAGGGGAAAAATGAACAGCTATGGGTTTTTACAGATTGTTGATCATGTGTGACTCCCATGACAGAAAAATATAACGCCGTGATAAATGGCAAAAAAACATTTACTGAAAGCAAATTTGCTATGTATTCTACCTTGAAATAATCACATACTGATCTGTATATAATTCTAATGCCAGATTAATCAAACACAGTGTTGTACTGCTCTGTTGTTTGGCAAGTCAGAATTTGGCATTGTACAGAGGATATCTTCAATGCATTTTCTATCAAGTTTATCATCAACTGACATCTGGCAGGGCAGAATGACACAGATATTTTTAGCTAGGTATCTTTCATATATTTCTCTGCCTTCTAACAACCAAAATGTTAAGATAATTTATTCACAAAATGTCATCATAACAGAACGCCATGTAATTATAAAAGATAAAGTGGAGTTCTATAAATTAATCGCAATGTGAGATTGAATATTACTGGCTCAAAGTTTCATGAAAATTCTTCATTACCTAGATGTATTAATACTTGACTTTCATAGATTTAAAGGGGACTGTCACGTAGATTTGAGTGCCAAAGACTTTTCTACATGTACAGTATAGATTAGATGAAGTTGCACTTCCATTTGAACTCTCCATTGATTATGGTCAGTTGATATCTGTAGATTTGAGTGGTGAATAGCATGGTGGTCATATTGTATTTCCTGGTGTATAGCTGATTGCAAAAGCATTTCTCCAGTACGAGGTAGTACCATGTAGTGTTCGTACCATATTTCACATCAGTATCACATGCTTCCAAGACAGATCCCGCATTGCAACAATTGACCATGAAAGGTGCATTGGTTTAATTTTTATTTACAGCAAATGTTAAATTACCCAGTGATGTAAAACATATGTTGGTTGAAACTTTAGGAAATGATGTTCAGGAAAAACATAGTCTTTTTGTGACTGTAACAGGTTTGAATTAGCTAGCAAACAACTTCAGGTACCAGTTTAGGGTAATTTTACTTCAAAATATGAAGTCAATAGTTCAGAGGGTCTGGGCTGTAGTGAGCTTACAAAATTTAATAAACAAAATGATAATCCAAACGAGAACAATTGGTGTTCCGCAGGATTACCTGATGTCATTAAGATGGAGAAGGTCTGCCAGCAACCTGTGAATGGTCCTGGGTCCTCCCACCATAATGCTGGCTGCCGTCATATAAGTAAAATATTCTTGAGTATGGCATAAAACACCAGTCAAATTAATAAATAAATCATTAAGGTGCATCAGAGAAGCAGTTTTTGCAGATGCTGAAGAATGCACTATTGAAACTATTTTTAGGTCACCTTACAAAGTAAGGAGATGTATTGTGAGAGGGGGATCAGATATTGTTTATGGCTTTGTTGATGTCGGTATCCTGTTTGGTTAAAGTTTTTGGCCAATCATAGGGTTGCAGTGGCAATCCATAGTATACGGATAGCCAATCATCGATAGCGATTTGCCTATCAAAGACCAAGGAAGTCTCATAGCGCAACATTTTGCTCAGCCATTCACAGGGTTACAATTGCTCTGCAATCCGTATGCATACGATGAACGTTGATTGTTGTGGCAGTATAATAATTTTGGTCTTTCTTGTTGATTTGATGGCAAGGTCTTAGAGCTACATAATTAGAGGATAATATCTGTATATGACAGTGTCAATCACTCAACCTTTTTGGGGGTTTATAGGTCAATATTTGAATGTATTACATGACTGGAACATTATGCAGTTTTACAAACAGCTCACTCAGGTGAGCTACCGACATTCTTTGAATGCCTTGTTAAATTTAATTCATCTTTCGCGCATGTTTTTGTACTTTGCAGAAATATAATCTTTTCAACATTTTTACGTTTCTAAAAAAGCTGATTCTGTCATTGTAGAAATGGAGAACGAAGGTCAGTAGGTTGAGAGTACATGTAGAAAAGCTGAACCTGTTTACAGCAAAAAGACCTGAAGAAAAGGAAACCTTGCAAAGACTCTTACGTCTTGTGAAACCCAGAGAATGGAAAGAGGGTAAGTCACTGACTAGGCTACGTCCCTTCGTACAATTGTGAAAATAATGGTCAGATCACTGAAGCAATTGGCCTGTTCTCACTGATTAACCATATAACTAACAGTATTCGTAGAATAGCGTTTTTTATGGAGATATAGGTTCCAGTTGAACAGGGATTTTATGGATTCCCCTGCTTTTTCCATTTGTTGGGGCTTTATAACAGTATAAATCTGTTGACAATGCCCGTGTGGCTGCTTGTGAAGTCTAATCTTTGTTCAAGTTGTCTTACACTGGTATAGTGTGCATGGTGGTTTATCCTGGGCACTCTGCTTTCCCTTCAAACATAAAACGGACCATCGTATGAGTGTTAAATTCTTGTATTTGGCGTTTAAATACTATTAAGTAAATACATGTAATTAAATAAATAAAAAAAAAGCAGTGATGTCAGGGATCAAGTTAATATTGCCAGCTTATGTGGCATCACTTCTGTTTAATTGAATGTTGTTTTTGTGCACTGAGAACAATTTGATTAGAAAGCATACGTTCTTCCTAGCCACCAGTACATTGTATGCGCACTATATAGCATGTAAATGTGCCAGGTGTAGTACATGGACAATTTTGGACGAGTAGTTTTGACCGTAGATGAATGTTTTCAGCATTACATACTGTACATATATAGCCCTTTTCACTCAGCGATTTTCAGCTTTAAAGTTGTAAGTTTTATGTCACGTAACGTGCGGATTGTCGTGGGTTTCCACAGGGCTCTGCCTGGTTTCCTCCCACCATAATGCTGGCTGCCGTGGTGAAAAGTGAAATATTTTTGAGTATGATGTAAAACACCAATCAAATAAATAAATAAATAAATAAATGCATGTCACATGACATGCAAATATGTGGGAAACCTTTATGATGAGCTCTATTGTTATAAAATGCTGTACTGGTATAATGATTTCAAGATGCACGTCCACAAATGTACTTTACATGTACATGTACCTGTATACCATCCAGTGGAATGACTGTCAGTACCAGATACAGTATTTGTGTGCCATCTTGTGGAATGACTGTCAGTGCCAGATACAGTATCTGTCCACAATCCAGTGGAATGACTGTCAGTACCAGGTACGGTATCTGTACACCTTCCAGTGAAATGACTGTCAGTACCAGGTACGGTATCTGTACACCATCCAGTGGAATGACTGTCAGTACCAGGTACAGTATCTGTACACCATCCAGTGGAATGACTGTCAGTGCCAGGTACAGTATCTGTACACCATCCAGTGAAATGACTGTCAGTGCCAGGTACGGTATCTGTACACCATCCAGTGAAATGAATGTCAGTACCAGGTACAGTATCTGTACACCATCCAGTGGAATGACTGTCAGTGCCAGGTACAGTATCTGTACACCATCCAGTGAAATGACTGTCAGTGCCAGGTACGGTATCTGTACACCATCCAGTGGAATGACTGTCAGTGCCAGGTACGGTATCTGTACACCATCCAGTGGAATGACTGTCAGTACCAGGTACGGTATCTGTACACCATCTAGTGAAATGACTGTCAGTACCAGGTACGGTATCTGTACACCATCCAGTGGAATTACTGTCAGTACCAGGTACGGTATCTGTACACCTTCCAGTGAAATGACTGTCAGTGCCAAGTACGGTATCTGTACACCATCCAGTGAAATGACTGTCAGTGCCAGGTACAGTTTCTGTACACCATCCAGTGAAATGACTGTCAGTACCAGGTACGGTATCTGTACACCATCCAGTGGAATGACTGTCAGTGCCAGGTACGGTATCTGTACACCATCCAGTGAAATGAATGTCAGTACCAGGTACAGTATCTGTACACCATCCAGTGGAATTACTGTCAGTACCAGATACAGTATTTGTATGCCATCTTGTGGAATGACTGTCAGTGCCAGGTACGGTATCTGTGTACTTTACTTGTAGATCCACCCCTCAGTGTGGTGGGTGTGGTACCCATGGTGGTAGAGGGCATTTTCATGACCAGACTGCTTCACTCCCTGGCAGCTAGAGATGGGCTTTTCAGTGTGGGCAGGGCAGAATTCTATCTCTTCCTCTCAGCACAACAGTTTAGGGTAAGTGTACTATATAGTGATGGTGGTTATGAGTGATTGGGTTGTGACTGAATGGTTAGTTATGACACTTAAAATTTCCTCAAATTTCCTCCATGACTAAGTTGCTCATTTTGCCAGATTTTTGGAGTTCTATTGAGTTTAGAAAAGTGCTTAGAGAGGTGTTTGGAAGGTAGGATGATATCCTGCTGGGAAAATGTAAATTTTCACACTAGAAGTAATATCTCATGACATTTAATTGCTTCCAAAAATAAAAAATGTGTGGATTCCACCACTGTTTATATATGTGACCTTAGATGGTTTTCATAGTTACATTTCTAAAGGTCACACATTCAAAATTATTCACGAAGATTCACACACTTTTCAGTATTTGCCACAGAAACTGATTCGGACTCTGACTCTCCACCATTGTGGAAACTTACTCTGACTCTCCACCATTGTGGAAACTGACTCGGACTCTCCACCATTGTGGAAACTGACTCTGACTCTCCACCATTGTGGAAACTGACTATCATGACAAATATGTATAAATGAAGCCAGTCATTACAAAGCAATCAAGTGAATAAATACATAAAGAAAATGAGTCAATTAATGCTTGGATGTGATACCAGGTAGATGTACTGTACATGTTTGTGAATTTGAAATGGCGCCTCAGGTCGATAGTAAATACAGTACAACTAGGATAAATTCTCTCAGTTAATGTAAACATGGCTTTATACAGTCATACTTTTGGAAGTAATTATGAATAGTACTTTATTTATTACAGTACATGTATACAGTGGAATGTTTAGATATCAGCCAGTCATTTGTAGTACTGACATCTAAACGATACTTGAAATTAAAGGTCTTATTCTCCTCATAAACATCCTGGTATGACGATCAAAAGCTCATGGAACCTTTGAAATTTACCTGGATATACCTTAACTTCTTCACAGTTAAAAAGCCATACCAGAGATTTGTGGCAAAATTTAATATTTGATAATCAAATAAAATTTTCTATATTTACAAACATCAATTATTAATCAATCAAATTGTTGCCTTTCACTAAGTAACAGATTCATACTTATACTATTTACGGTGTTAAAATGATTCTGAAGTTTGAAAAAGGTGTAATATGATTGGCTTTATAAAATATGGAGTAATGTTACAGATTTTGGATGGTTTCTATGTACACAGAGGAGGCTCTTGATATTTTATGAACTGTAATTATTTGTACTATTCTAAACTACATATAGCAGCAGAAACTTGATGGGAATAGCGCTGATCGATGCCAGAAGTCTGTGGTATAGCCTCTTTAACGGCATTTTCAATATTGAGATAAATGTGTTGGGTATGTTTACGGCTTGTTACGTGAAGTTAAACTGTTACTGTCTATTGTGTGTTTACAGAATGTTGACCTGGCTTTCCCCACTTCTGACAGTCGAATACATCACATGTCCTCTATCCTCTACAGCTTGCTATTTGATACTACCTATTTGATGCAGGTAAGCATATGTTGAGACAGTAACTGAAGTAGAACCCCAGCACTAGACCTTCAAAACTGCACATAGATGTTATGTTTCTTGATTCAATTCTGATCGTTTAAAATGTCGAAAAGGGAAGATAAACGGCAGAATTTGGTGAACAAACATCAGAAAATCTACTCCACTTTGATTGACCTTGTGACGTCTCAGCGGTACAATCCTTGCAGGCATGTGAGGCTTCTCTATGTGTACAACACAGACGGCAGAAAAAAACTGCTATACTTTTACAACTAATTTTGAAATTATTCCATGCTCAAGGGTGGCATTGCCCTTGCAGTAACACAGAGCATTGTACTGTGAAGAGTCCAGATTTTCACATGCGAAATGCAGAAGTTTACCTTGAAACAGCAGGCTGTAACACGAACTGTAGAGAGCCGCTAGCCATTGCCCTACAACAGCCACAGAGCTACAGAGCGGCCCTCCAGTTCAGACCTTGCCTCCAGGCTGCTGTGCACGCATGATAGTCCACAGCATGCTATACCTTGGAGCCCGTAACTGGAACTCAGGCAGAATTTAATTTGGCATTTCTATGTGTTGTCAATCACTGTTTCCATTATAATTCAAACCTTGTTTATTTTTACCGGTGATATTTTTAACATATTTTTAACATATATATAACATAAAAGATAAGCTTAATTGTTACTTTCACCAGTGTAGATGGACAGACCGTTGTCATCAGTGCAACTCATAATCAGCTGGCCCGACTGCATGGATCCTCGTGTCGTAGCTGGTAGGCCTGTCGTTCGACTTGGCTATAAAAACTATAAAAAAAAGTTCTCCGTGGGTATTACCACATTTCCATTGATGTCCAATTCATCCAATTCACTTACGTCATCTATGGTGGCCACTATGTGACCAAAAATTGGTCATCATATCACCCCCTCACTATGCTGTACACGCTTCTCCAGGATGTAATGCAACTCCGGTATCTTTCATAATGTTTGTTGTAAAACTGTTTCACATATATGATTTTCAGGGTGCTAAGTAAGAAGTGTACACGTAGGGGTAATTGTAGATTAAGTCAAACGATAGCTTCAGGAAAAGCACTTGGTGGGTAGGCCTAATGCATGGGTTTGTCAGTGCAGGGCTGTGCGGCCAACAAGATAGGCAGACAGACCAACTTTAATGCGGTTTTTAAAGTGGATTTAGTTAAAATAATATTTTTTTAAATGTAGTTTACATACTAACATAGCAAAAATGTTGTGTCTAGGGAGCATTTAATATGAAAATAAAGGCGTTGGGGTTCTGCTTTAAGGGATCACCTTTATGTGATTTGTGTCATATGTTGTATTAACAGGTACTTGCATTGTTGACCTTAACATTATTCCATCTTATCTCACATTCACTGTTATACATCTCTGTGTATGGACATCCTGTCTGCAATAAACACATTATTATATTATATTATTTGGCATAAACTTACAAGAAAGCTGTTGTAATGAGCCAGATGGCTTTTGTGGGTGGGTGTATGGACATCCTGTCTGCAATAAACACATTATTATATTATATTATTTGGCATAAACTTACAAGAAAGCTGTTGCAATGAGCCAGATGGCTTTTGTGGGTAGTGCATCAGGATGCATAATCATAAGGGATAAACCAAAGCAGGGTCATCTATGCGTACTCTACAACCTTACACACTTTGATGACAGCCTAGAATTCAGCTCAGTTCAGTTTTTCACATGCACTTTTCAAAGTTTTCATCTTGATACTTTTCCTGATCCCTTGTAAAGTCAGGCATTTGCTGAAATTGGCTGAATTATGCTGGATTATGGAGAGTCACAAAACTTTAACATAGTAACCTGGTGAAATGATGCATGGGTTTGTTTTCTCGCACATACATGTAGTGTGTAAATTTCAGCCGCAGTCATCTTGCTTATTCTCTCTGTTTCCTCCACAGCCATATTATGAACGAAAAACTGATGCAACCAAATAAATAAAATAGTTGTCCATGAAATTTATTTATTTATTTAAAATGTGTGCAATTAGCTTAACATTTATTCATTAGTTCTGATTTTGGTCAGGCTTAAAAGTGTGAGACTTTAGTTAGGTCATCCCTAGGCCACATGCACTTTAAACTTGTAAATCTTGGTAGTTTCCTGTCATGTCATGTTGGTTAGTCTGATGTAAGAGTAACTGGGTGAGGCATCATGTCTGCTGTCTTTGACATAGCAATGCAGTGGGGCAGCACTATAAATGTATACACCAACTTGCGAACAGGAAACACCACCTGTAATAGTGCTGAAATAACGTTATAACTGATGCTAAATCTCAGGACAACACAAACCATGAAATATCACCACCAAATTTAGAAAAATACCTTATATTCCTTGTACATATTGTATATGTCATGCAAACCTAATCCCATGGATATAAAGATTTTCTGAAAACGATTTTTAAGACTGGGTAAGATTTGAATCAAATAATTTGATAAACAACAAAAAGTACATGTAATGAAAGGGAAGTATTTTTAAGCTTTTCCTGGAGTACTGATATGATAAAGCACAATGACATCTTTGTTTTGTACATTTTTTACAGGTGGATAAATCGTTGTTCAGCCCTCCTATTCCTTCAAGGAGGCGAATGCTTGTAGTAAGTATGCCTGGTTCATGTAGCTGAATTGATCGATTTGTTTATGTATTCATTTGATTGGGGTGTTATGCCATACTTAAGATTATTTCACTTATACGACGGCAGCCAGCTTTGTGGTGGGAGGAAATGGCGCAGAACCCGGGAAGGTAACCTTTCAAGTCCAAAGTGAAAGGAAAAGACCTCGTAAAATTGAAGTAGGCACCACTAAATAGAGCACTTAAAACTATACATAAATATACTTGCACTTATTTTTTTTAGATTTTTGTGAAACAAGTTAAAGGTGCTCAAACATGTGAATTCTAAGGTGAACTTTATGGACCATCTACTGTCAGAGGTTAGGAACTCTGACGTCACAAGAACTCTTTTTTACCCGTGAGTGAAAGATTACTGTAATAATGTTCCCAAAATTCCCTTCCTTCTGGTGAACGTCAGGAAAAGATGTTGATTTGACTTCAGAGTTCCTAGATACTATCAGTATGGCTCATAAAGCCCACCATAGTTTTCAAATATCTGAATGCCTTTCAACACTTACTTTAACTAACGGCGACCTCATTGGTGAGAGCCTCTTAGGTCATTGTGCAGCGCTGGTGTGCTTACCTCCTCGGCCACGCGTAGTTTAATGGAGTAAAATTTGGCAACATTGTGCTAATAATATAAATACATGCACGTGTGACATTTTCTGTCCAACAACTTACACACAAGCTATTTATATTAGGTTAAATTTCTGTAATTGGGTTATTTTCTGTGGTAATGTGCATGTGTATTATTTACTTAATGACCTTCATGCTTATGAATGGAGACAACTGCAGACCCATGGGAAGACACTTTGGGCTGTAAATGAGTGGATTTTACGGCTTGTTATTCCTCGCACGACTGTCGTAAATCTAAACTTCCTTTGTTTTTCACCATCGACATTAGCTGTTCTTTTTGTGCTTTTTGATCTGAAGGTATTTGGTCGTGATTTATGATTATATTTTCTTGGCACTATACCTATCAGGCTCACCCTCTGGAGGCGTCCCTGGACAACTTGGACCCTGACATGATGTACCTGGTACACCTGAAGCCTAAAGCGAGGATCAGTGAAGAGGTGTTAGGGTGGGAGGAGCTACCCAAGTTTATTGCCTTCCTCAAACAGATGACCCGTGTCAAGAGAGTCCGCCTTATTCCTAAAATGGAGTGAGTACAAATAGTCTAAAGTACATCTTGTCAATAAAGAGCACCCAGCAGGAGATGTCCATATAATAAAGACTAAACAGAAGAACCTTATATGTCCTCTTTCACAGTGTCATGATAATACTTCACTTTCTCACAGTGAATGCTAAGTATATCAGATGTGACACTCGACACTTTCGCAGTACTGACTTAACATATAGATGTCCTTCCACTAAGTTTTTGTGAATGGAAGAAATGCTGGTATATTTTAGGCAAATCAATAAAATCTGATATTTCATCACTTAAATACTCATTTCATCACTTAATCCAAACCAAATTCAGAAGCTGTTTAGACATGCAGTTGATATGAACAAGATTGATCACAAAATTGGGTTATCTCCCCTACCGTGCTATATCATTAGTAAGCTGCTGTAGGTGTTGGTTATGAGCAAGGCACATTTTGAGGGTTGGGTTGCATTTTTTGTGTAAACTTATACTTAACCAGTAAACTGGGGAGCTTAAGCAATTTTTTTTTAGTTAATAGTATCATTTCTCACAACTCTAACCAGCAATCTATCTGGTTTCTCATCACCTATGATTTTGTCCATCATCGCAATCACATCATATTACATTCATGTAGTTCATATTTCAGATGTAGGTTACATGTCTGAATTGTTTCAGGCATGTAATTTTAAGGGTTTTGAAAGTATTTAGCATAATATTAATTTAAACTCCCTGACCTCCACTTCATGAAAAATGAGAGCATCGAACTTGCAGATGACATGGAAATGACTCCAATAAAAATTTAAAAATAGGAGTGTTTTTGAATACTGATACAGAAGTACCATACTTGATTGTTATTTTTGTCTTTAACACCTTGATGTACCTGTTATGATATTACCTGGATTTGAACATGTATCTTTGTCTTATTTAATGAAAAGAAATAATAATTTTCTTCGGACGTGCTTGGTAACTTTAAGAATCAACCATTAGTCTGGAATTCTGACTGGGGCATGGAATGCAGTATGGTAGAGCAACGGGAAACATCATGTCGCCACACACAGTGTCTGCATGATGTCAAGGGAAACCGTTGCATTCTTAAGTTATAGACATAACAACTTATGTAGGCTTAAATTGATAACATGGCACCCTTTCGATTTTCTCCATGTGTGCAATTTTGTTCCTAATTGAACTGAAACATCACAAAATTGAAAGGTAGGCTTTTAAATTTAAATTTTCTGTGGGATAAATTTATTGATGCATACATGTATATACATTTGGTCTGGTATTTCTTTTAATAAAGATCTTGGGTTCATGGTTCTGGGGTACACCTGATTCTCATGAACTACACCATGATGACCTATGTCCAGGATCTGGTACCTGCACAGTATGTTCAGATCTACAAGGTGAGGTTTTAATCATTGGTATTTAATGATATACTTTTAACTTTTGCTGGATCAGGGTCAAGGTGAACTTGTGTAAAAGTCCAAAAACACTGAAATTTAAAACAAATATAACTGTTAAAATCCGAGGTATCCTTATTTCTCCAGTTCTTTTTACCTGTTTTTACTGAAGCTATTTTGGTGTTCATTAATAAGTCCAGTCTTTATAGCATCTTTACGTTGCACCATCTTTACTCTATCAAGCAGCATCCCACAGGAGCCATATCGTGCCATGTACAGTGGAAATGGTTATGCATAACAAATAATGGTCTATTTTATGACGTTGCGGTGTACATCATCAGCGTATGGCGCTGCGTGCAGTGGAAATTGGCATTATGGGTCTTGATGTGTGTGGTCTTGAATAGTGTAAAATATAAGAGAATTACTGTATAGAGAGTAAATCCAAAGCAGTGATGCTAGTGTGATAGTTAGTAAATGGTCACTGGTGAAATATGGCCTCTTGTCAGTTTTCCTCAGTTAGGGTTTTAATCTATAGACTGTTCATGTGAATAGTAGCAAATTACACGCCTTCTTGCACCAAAGATTAAGCAGAATTAGGTAACAAAATTTAAACATTTAAACACAAATGAAATAAATAAATAACAGCAGTCCAAAGGCTGTATTCATGGTGGTTAACATTCCGGCCAGATCTGGTTTGTCATGTGAGTATTGTTAACATTTATTTATTTATTTGATTGTTGTTTTACGCTGACTAAAGAATATTTCACTTATACGACTGCGGCCAGCATTATGGCAGGAGTGTTGTTAAAGAGAAAAAAAAAAGTGTTTCCCTTTGACTATCAACTCACTCAGTGTTTCCCTTTGACTATCAACTCACTCAAGTCATGATTGTTAGAAACTCGGCCGATGACTGAATTTTTTGACTTGGTTACCTCCTCTCATTGCCTAGACAATGGGAGATGTTCTGAGAACTCTGTACATGTAAGATACGGTATTGTGTAGTAATTATCAGGCCTACTACACGTATGTAACTTCCGTTCTGCGGTACCGATCGTTGGGAATTACAAATACTTTTTAATACATTATAGATAGAAATGAAGATCATATGTGGTTTGCTAGACTCAAAATTCATTCACTTTCAATCTATCATATGTTGATTTGTGAGATTCAGGAGTGAACGTTACATTATGGGAACCTTTGCGCTTTCTCATTTGCCTGTTATGTCTTGTTGGGCAGACAGTTTAGAACAGTGACATGTTACCCTTTTAGAATTCTCTTAACTGACATTTCTCGAAAAATATTGGCTGAGAAGGTTTTATTAGGATTCCATGCAACTCATTCTTGTATTTAGCTGAACCAACTCAAAAATTCTGAATTTCTTATGGTGGTATGTCCACTGTCAATAAGTCCTCTCATGGTGCATTAATTGACAAATAATTGAACTTTGTTAGTTCTTTTTTTCTTCTTAGCACTCTTTAATGTATTTGTCTTTTCCAGCCTATGTTGACCTGGCCAGAATATCAGGAGTCAAACCTTCAGCTACTGCTGGAGAAAGAGGTGTCCATTCTACAAGATGAGGAGACAGCTGAAAGTGGAGGACAAACCAAGTCTATAGTCACATGATTTCACTCTTCTGTCACATGATCCCAGTCTACCGTCACATGATCACAGACTACAGTCATTGTATTCCCATCAGCCGTCACATGATCCCAGTCTACAGTCACAGGATCCTAGACTACAGTCACATGATCACAGACTACAGTCATAGTACCCCAGTCATCAGCAACATGATCCTAGTTAACAGTCACAGCATCCCAGCCTGAGATGTAATCCCAGCCTAGAGTCATATGATCTCAGATTACGGTGATCTGATATCCCAGCCTACATGTACATTCGTGGTGTCCCAGTCAGCAGTCACATAATCCCAGTCTGCAGTCATGATCTCTCGATGATGTCGAATGGTTTGTTTATTGTTACAGGATTTTAGAATGCAGTCACATGATCCAGTATAGACAGAAAATAAAATAGTCGAACGAGCTCAATTTGCAGTCTTGTGGTGTCCGCGCACACTGTACGCCCTTACTAAGAATATGTTCATATAGCCTAGATTTCACTCACTGACTGTTCTTTGTGTCAAAGGTTATGCTGGAGACAATAGCTCTCTGTTCCTAGTACATGCATTTGTACATGTACATGAGTGTTCAAACTCAATCACACACAACTTTCACTGTACAACATAACCAGTACCCTTTCACTGTACAACATAACCAGTATCCTTTCACTCTACAAAGCAACCAGTATTTTTTCACTGTACAACATATCCATTGTCCTTTCACTGTACCACATAACCAGTATCCTTTCACTGTACAACGCAACCAGTATCCTTTCGCTGTACAACATAACCATTATCCTGCGGAAGAGGAATTGAAGTAAAGATGAAAATGTTATAGTATACAGTGCAATCAAAACTCCGTACGCCTGAATGGAAATGATGAACATGCATGGGTGAATGAAAACAGCTGTGGTAAAAAGTAAATTTTGATTAGATTGACACTAAGCATACCACTGTGTAATGTACATCAAGTACATTTAGTGACAAATCAGCCGTACAGCAGCTAGTTACATACCACCTACATGATATGATACAAATGTGAGGAAAAAGATACATGCAGCTTTAGCAGACATCACAGATGTGGAGCAGGGCAGTGGACTATACAACTGTGAGACAAATGATACGAAGTTTTAGCAGATATCACAGGCTTGGACAGGGCAATGGGTGGCACAAATGTGAGACAAATGATGCAAGGATGTAGTGGCTATTACAGATGTGGACAGGGCATGGATGACACAAATGTGAGACAAATGATACAAGGATGTGGTGGCTATTAGAGGTGTGAAGCAGGGCTGTGGATGACACAAATGGGAGACAAATGGAACAAGGCTGTAGTGGCTATTTGAGGTGTGAAGCAGGGCTGTGGATGACACAAATGTGAGACAAATGATACAAGGCTGAAGTGGCTATTAGAGGTGCGAAGTGGGGCTGTGGATGACACAAATGTGAGACAAATGGTACAAGGCTGAAGTGGCTATTAGTGGTGTGAAGCAGGGCTGTGGATGACACAAATGTGAGACAAATGATACAAGGCTGAAGTGGCTATTAGAGGTGCGAAGCAGGGCTGTGGATGACACAAATGTGAGACAAATGATACAAGGCTGAAGTGGCTATTAGAGGTGCGAAGCAGGGCTGTGGATGACACAAATGTGAGACAAATGATACAAGCTGAAGTGGCTATTAGAGGTGTGAAGCAGGGCTGTGGATGACACAAATGTGAGACAAATGGTACAAGGCTGAAGTGGCTATTAGAGGTGCGAAGCAGGGCTGTGGATGACACAAATGTGAGACAAATGATACAAGGCTGAAGTGGCTATTAGAGGTGCAAAGCGGGGCTGTGGATGACACAAATATGAGACAAATGATACAAGGCTGTAGCAGATATTACAAATCTGGACAGGACTGTGGATGACAAGTGTGAGACAGATGACTCATAGATGGAACAGATGTGAGTGTGGTTGTGGATTACACAGGTAATCCATGTAGTTGTAGCAGATATTACAGATGTAGACAGGGCGGATGACAAGTGTGAGACAAATGACACGTAGATGGAACAGATGTGAGCGCGGTTGTGGATTACACAGGTAATCCATGTAGTAGTAGCAGATATTACAGATGTAGACAGGGCGGATGACAAGTGTGAGACAAATGACACGTAGATGGAACAGATGTGAGCGCGGTTGTGGATTACACAGGTAATCCATGTAGTAGTAGCAGATATTACAGATGTAGACAGGGCGGATGACAAGTGTGAGACAAATGACACGTAGATGGAACAGATGTGAGCGCGGTTGTGGATTACACAGGTAATCCATGTAGGCGTAGCAGATATTACAGATGTGGACAGAGCAGTGCATAATATAAGTGTGATGTGGATTACAGTGTTTAGCCGATTATGCAAAAATTCAAATGTTATATTGAAGCAAGTGGTGATGTAAAATTATTGCTGAAATGCAGTGTGAGCAGACAGGCTCATGAATTTCAGTATGTGTGTAAATGATACTACACATTCTTCAAGTGCAACTGCGGATTCTTGCAGTGTTTGGACATGCATACCTGTGTTACCTTGTGGAATTACGGCCTAGGTGCTTGGGAATTTACTGGATGAACCTTCCCAACCAACCAGGTGAGATTCGTTGTGTCTAAGGAAAAGTGAGCTATAAAAGCTTGCCCATGTAGTGTACATACATGTACCATTGAAACATGTCAATTTAATTTTGACCATCCGGACAGTAATAAAGTCACTATAATTTTTTCATTTTTGGAAATAGTATTTTCGCGTGTATGTGATTGCAGTGTGTACCTATAGACAGCCATGTTTTGGTTGGTGTCCTATATTTAGTGGAGTCCCATCCTTTAATCAAAAGGGACAAGAGACCAGTCTTGGAGTAGCTGTCAATATGTGGCAGTTTATGCAGTCTTATACTTGTTGTCATCCACAGGTATGATGTGCAAATCTATACAGTCACAGTAATATCTGTGGGAAAGTTCATCAG
Source organism: Liolophura sinensis (assembly GCF_032854445.1). NCBI lineage: Eukaryota > Metazoa > Mollusca > Polyplacophora > Chitonida > Chitonidae > Liolophura > Liolophura sinensis. The sequence continues at coordinate 17,903,110 of NC_088300.1, read as the reverse complement.
TAACTAACCAAAGGTCGATGGATTTATAACATCTCCACCCATAATACTGACTGCTGGTACATGTGTTGGAAGTGAAAAAGTCTTGAGTATATGCATGTACCTGGTACATGTATGTATAGTGTTAAGCTACAATCCATCACTCGTTATTCCTTATGCTTTAGTTTTAAAATTACGCTCACCAATCAGCTAGCCGCTTGTCTTTGTAAGAGGTTGCGGAGTTAGATTGTGGCATTATCATGTGTATTTGGGAGGTTTGTCACACCTAAACACATATCTTTTCAAAACAGCAAATCAGAATCTTTGTAACATCAAGTTAGGGGAAGGGGTTAAGCATACAGATGTGGTAGGGTTAGTCCTCCTTCCACTGTTTTTTCCTCTAAAAGTTATTTTGTCTGAACAGGTGAGAAATAATGCAACAAAAAACCCTTTGCAGGGTCTGTTGAACATATTTTCAGGATAAACGGCAGCATGGAGATGCCACAGCAATGAATAGTTTATAATGAAAACATCGAAGCTCATACAGGTGTACATGTAATGCTAAAATCTCCAAAGCTATAAAGCATGTAACCCGTACTACATTGATACTGGTGGTACATGTACAGTGTCTCCTGAATTTTTTTGCATGGAAAGCAGCACTGGGCTATTTTATACATATACCTGTAGGATAATGTACAGACAGGCCTGTTGTTGTGGGGTTTAAGTCAAAACTGGGGAGCAGGATCTATGTGTGGCTTATTGAGAGTAGGTGCACAACGGGCTTGTAGGGGAGTTGGGTTCTGTATTAGGGTGGGGATGTTGTGACTTGTATGGAAGTCAACTCCAGGTGACTGCAGTGCCTGAAATATTGCTTTTCCTCACCATGATTTGCCAAAGACCTAATGATTTTATTTTAAAGTTATATTCTCAGGCTTCAAGTACAGTATGACAGTAGGCTTCTTGATGAGTGATGACTCACTTCTATTTACATGTTCATCATATATCAAGGTTTGGCTTCAATGCTGTTCTTAGACATAGAATTTCTACTAGATTCCTTTGTAGGGCCTTAATGGTTGACAGTGTTTGTGAGGTATAGGCTTAGTCTTACATTCACTGAAGACCACTGTGTTGTCTTTTGCCAATATATGGCATGCATGCTGAACATCAAATGTGGTAAAAAGTTGGTGGCAAAGATTGATGACTTACTTGTGAGGCTATAGACTTAGTCTTATGTTCATTGAAGACCACTATGTTGTCTTTCACCAATAAATGGCATGCATGCTGAATGTCACACCTGGTAAATAGATGGTGCCAAGGATTGGTGGCTTACTTTTGAGGCTAATGGCTGAGCTTTATGTTCAATGAAGACCTCTGTGTTGCCTTCACCAATATATGGCATGCAAGCTGAACATCAGATGTGGTAAAAAGTTGATGCCAAGGATTGGTGGCTTACTTGTGAGGCTATAGACTTAGTCTTATGTTCACTGTAAACCACTATGTTGTCTTTCACCAATAAATGGCATGCACCTGAATATCGCAGGTGGTAAAAAGTTGGTACCAAGGATTGGTGCCAAGGGTTGGTGCCAAGAATTGGCGCCAAGGGTTGGTGGCTTACTTGTGAGGCTTTCTTGCTTACTTGTGAGGTTTACTTGAGCATCCTGGTTACCTCCACCCGGTAAACCTGACCACTATTATATAAGCGAGTATGACAACAATCAAATAAATAATTAATCAGTACTGTGTTTTATTTACATCCTGTTGATTGTTGTAAAGTAGCCATTATCGGGTATCTCATGCATGGTTGGTTGAGGTCACACTTTACCAACCATGGAGGCCTTAGATTAAACAACAGTGTCACATACTGTGGGAGACGCAACTGTTCAGAATGTTGACAGAAACAGAAAATGTGTTATGATGAATCAGCAAGACTTGGAAGACATGCGTGTTATTTCCTGCAGAGCATATTTACATGATTACAAATCGGCAGACCAGGACATTCAGGATAAATTCCTGAACTACTATATAGAAATTCTCATCAAATTATCTCCATGCATTAGTGGGACTCTAAAAAAAAAACGCTAAACATATACTGATACAGTTATGAAGGTGTGTCAGGTATGTGGATATACTCTTATCTGTTACACTTGACATTTGTTGATGCACAAATTAAGCTATGATTCACCACAACAGGTGATGCCATTGATGTACATTGAATGTAGGTGTTTCGCAATACCTTTCGGGTGTAGCCTAACCTAAGGTCAAGGTCAAACCATTTCTGTTGATGATGAAATACAAGTACTGTTACTGATGCTTCTTTTACCTGCTGTTGTATAGGATTGTATCTTAAATTAGATGTATTTACATCATCTTTGTTTTCAACACTACATGTGCCATAGGCCACCCCATTCAGAGACCTGGAATTCGAAGATCTGTGTGCATGTCTTTAGCTATACATTTAATTTATTTATCCCATCAAAAAGAAAGAAATACAAATGATCATTTGAGATTTATATCCTCAAGATTGTTTATGGAATCATTTTGGAAGTATTTTGTGTGGTACAGCATGTGCAGTAGCAGTAACTAATAAAATGCATGCCAACAAATATAGTAATATGAACTGGTTAGAGCAGAGAGCTTACAGTGCCCAAATGGAGGAAAACTTAGACCCATAAAGTTGATGGACACACAAATAACTTTTTAATCATACCTACATGTATGATTGTTTACATTTTAGTCCTCTACAACTGAACATGTATATGTAGGCCTAAACCTGTCCATGTCTACACCAGATTTGGAACAGTGTTAAATATACTTTGCACCTCTCACCAATGCGGTCGCTGTGAGTTCAAGTCCAGCTCATGCTGGCTTCCTCTCCGGCCGTAAGTGGGAAGGTCTGTCAACAACCTGCGGATGGTCGTGGGTTTCCCCCGGGCTGTGCCTGGTTTCCACCCACTCATTGTTTCACCCACTTATACGATGGCTGGCCGCCATCGTATAAGTGAAATATTCTTGAGTACGGCGTAAAACACCAATCAAAAAAAAAAAAAAAATCCACCGTTAGAGTGAACTGAGATTACCGACCACACTGTTTTCATGCTACCTTACATGTAGCTCTTGGATTGTTGCATTAAAATGTGAAATTCTGGTGGAAATTGAAGCCACAATTGATAATGAATACTTACTCCAGTTGTTAAGTTAGCATAGTATTTAATACTAAGAGAAAACAATTTAAAATTGTGTTGTGTGTTTATGATTTTGTTGAGTATACATTGTACACCTATGGTATGGTATATGCATTACATATTTTCAAAGAGCAGGAAATCCTGTGTCAGCATTAAGTTACCTGCCCTATTTACATGTACATACATACAATGTGGATGTGTTCTAGGTCAAAAAATGATTATTATTATAATTTTGTTGAGTACACATTGTACACCTATGGTATGGTATATGCGTTCCTTTAATAGTACAGGTTGTTGATGGTTGTGGGTTACCCCGGCAACTTACTGCCCCCCCCCCCCCCCCCAACCCAAGACTCTGCTCAATGGAACACCAATTAAATAGATAAATGAATCCTTTAGTAATATTAGTATAGTACACCTACATTTGTATATTTATGCTTGTGCTAAGCTACTTCTAGAAATGTTCACATTCCTGTGAACATGGGGTTACATATTTTCAAAGAGCAGGAAATCCTGTGTCAGGTTTAAGTGACCTGCCCTCTTTACATGTACATACAGGTACAGGTACATACAATGTGGGTGTTTTCTAGGCCAAAGAATGATTACCTTTAAATTCATGAATGAGCCAGCTAGTGGGAATTTATTGTTAATTTACTTCTGTGTTTGTTCTATGTAGTAGTGCTGCATGCACCTTATATGACAGTCACTACAGTGGCAGTGTTAATCATCTGTATAAACACATAGTAAACACATCTTCTTAAATAGTTTTGAAAAGAAAAACTGATTGTATAATACTTGAAAAATTACCTTAAAATTTGAAGGGAATGTCCCAGTTAAAGCCACAGACAGTGTTTTCATTGTCCCAGTAACCTGCACTCATTGAATACGCTACATGTATATGCAGGTATTGTAACATACCTTTACTTGTGTGATGTGATTATATTTAATTTAGTTACAGTTCTTGATTAGGATTATACAGCTCATTTCTGTAAAACTCCTGAGTCCCTGTAATAATAGGAATAATGTAGGAACTGTAATAATTTTAGTTATACACACATGTACATGTACTTTTGCGAATTTGCTTACGCATCATGCAAATTATGAGTCTTCAATTATGTTACACTGACAGGTACACCTCTCAACTTTAGCACTTTATCAAATCTCATACCGAAATACATTTAATCTACATTTTCAGGTGTGAAGAATAAAATAGCTTTAGGGAGCGGGTGATGATCACATGGTTAGAGGCGTTTGCCTTTCAATCTCGAGGACACACAAGGTGTAGGTTCAAATCCAACATTGGGCAGGGAATTTATAAATTCCCTGCTCTCATTGCCTGTGGGGTCTTGTTGACAATGAGTGGTTGACAATGCTCCCATGAACATTTGCGCAAGTTTGTTGAAAACCCATTGATTTCCGCAGTATAGTATGAAAATCTGTAGGTTAGGTATGGGCAGTTATTTACCTGTGGAAAGTTGGTTATTTCCACAGAGCACTCCTGTTTCCTCTACCCATAAAACTGATTGCTGTCATTTGTGAAATATTCATGACCATGGCCTGCAATCGTGTAAGTGAAATATTCTTGAGTACGGCGTAAAACACCAAAGAAATCAACTTGTGGCTTTGGGTAGCCCTACTGCTTTAGTCTACCAGTTGAGGTATCAAGTCAGTGATAAGGGCTTTGTTGTTACTATTAGTGTCCAGTTTTGAAATCTACATGTACATTTATGTATGTTTGATATACTTTGTGACGATTGTCTAATAGCTGCGTTTGTGTTCTGAATTTAAATATGGTAATAAGTTTAACCAGAAATTTCAAGATTTTACTGAAAATGAGAAAAACAAATAATGTGTAAATTCAAACAACGTATCCTTTCTTTTGGCTATGAGTCTATCATCAGTAAATTAAAGGTACAATACAATAGTCCAAGCATCTGAAACCAATATTTTATTTCTTCACTCATTTATGGAACTATGCTCTTGGAAACATACATGCATGTGCTACATACCTGGCAGTCTTAGAAAATCCTGTTTATCCCTTTTCTTTCTTAATTTTTAATTACCATTTATTTTTCTCTTTTTTTTTGCCATTATAAGGGCCTAACAGGTC